>NW_015116335.1:16680-22744 GCF_001443285.1 Poecilia latipinna | reverse complement strand
CCCGTGTTTGATTAGGTCTGAGCACCAAAAGTGCTCTGTTAGGTTGAAGAAGACAGCGATGTCCAAACTTGATTAAAACTGACAAGTTGCAGCATGTTTTACTTGTGAGGGAGAGTTTCTAGCTTATGCTGATTTCATGCCACAAAATGAAATGAAAGCTACACCTCAAATCTTTACTACAAAAGTGCACCATTAACTAGAATCAGGGGTTAAGACTGAAATTGAGTGAAACATTTGAAGTCATTAATTATTGCAATTTTGATGATTGCGATAATAAAAATTCAAAATGCTGCTTTTCAAAAAATAGAAATAAGATCAAATAAAAATGTATATTTTAAACAAAATGTCAGGCTTCTGAAAAGTTCATCTCTATGCATTCACTACCTAGTTGGGTCCCCTTTTGCATGAATTACTGCACCAGTGCAGATCTACAGTTTTTCTGAGACGTAATGAAAGACCAAGTTACTTTCAAGTCAAAACATACTTCCCTCCCAGAATTCTAATTTTGCTTTGGTGTGTTCGTATACACTTCCTGCTTTTTTGCACAATAAAATAAAATAAAAAATTCCCATTACGTGCCCATTTCAGGATTAGCCCTAACATTGGGGTGATGTTAGGGCTAATCCTTAAGATTAAACCCTGATTCAGGTTATCTTTGCACTTTCCAAGCAAAGGTTTGAAGAGCAATTTTCCTTAGTGCCTGCAATTTATTTTATTTTTTTCATTTGTAGATGGAAAGCAACCCCTTACGATTTGATAATGACTCCTAGGTAGTAATTTTTAAAACCTAATGTCAACCAGGTGACTGAAGAATTTAAAAATAGACATGACAAACAAACCAGGTCTTCCATATGGGATTTATTTGCATGGAGCCACTGCAATTCTAACCAGCCTCTTAAAGTGGAGGTTTCAGAGTCTGGCCTGTAGAAACAGATTCTTTTTATCATGAATGCAGGAAAGACTGCATTCCTTGATTTATACATTTTAGATTTTATGTGCTAAAGAATTTGAATAGACTCCAGACTTCCCAAATCAATACTTTGATGCCTTGCAATATTGTTCTCATAACACTGAACACAAACTTTAATGTGTTGCATCAGGCCATCATGTGATAGACCAACACAAAATAGTGCACAGATGTGAAGATGAAATAATTCATGGTTTTCAATTATTGAAAAATAAAAACCTGAAAAAGCATAGTATGAATATCCAGTCAGCTCTCTTTAAATCCATTGAAATCAGCTGTCTTCAGAAGTCACCTCTTTAGTAAGCTACGTCCAGCCCATGTGTAATTTTCACATCAACCTGAATACAACATCCTCACTGCGGAGCGGTGTTGGCAGCATCATTCTTTGGGGATGATTTTCGTCAGCAGGGTGCTGCAATATGAGAATAACTGGCAACATTTGAAAACCGTCTGAACTTGCACATAAAAAAGTAGTTCATATGGTTCCATAGTACGTAAAATCACGTTAACATATTTTATAGTTTGTGGTATTACCAAACCCATGCAATGCACTGCACAATAATCAACTATTTAAAAGGTCCTCTGTCAGGTCATACATCACCACCAGTGTTTTGCTGTAGGAAATCCTGTTGTTCTAGACAAGAAAAATCTTTATGCATTTGATTCAAAAGATACCAGGAACAGGAGCTCAGTAATCTGAGCTCTGTTGTGTGTTTTGGCATGTTAATTGTCCATGTGCATGTTAGTGCATGCAAATCCATTTAGTATGGTCCAGATAGACAGGGCAAACTTCCAGAAATTCCTGTTCTTGTGCTGTCTCTGGCTTATACGATGCACATTAAAATTACATAGCAAAGCCCTGGACAAAACTTAATTATATGTGGTAAAATTAAAAGAAATTTCAATTTTGTTTGTCATTAAATAATGTCATAACTTGATCATTTTCAAGAAAATAAAGAACTTCATAAGAGATGGGGCTTCTACTACAGAAGAGTAATACGAAACAGTCATCTAAACCACTTTGGCTTTACTCCCTCCCACTCTAAATACTTGTACAACACTTCACCAAATACATCACCAGGCCAATCTCCATCTTCCTTTTGTCTCCTTTCCATCCAGCACCTCCTCTGTCAGACAGCCCGGTGTCCTAAAACTGTCCTTAATGACTTAATCTATTGGGCGACAGCACTCCAGAGAGGCTGGTGAGCGAGGATGGTCTCTCTGCGCGCTGTAAGGGGATTGCTGTAATTACTGGGATCTGTGCACCGTATTTATCTTTTCAAGGGATGGGTGATCCTGCCATAAAAAGCCCAACATTTGGCAGTTAACTAATGCACACCATTAGATTGATTGTGCTGGATTTGTGTTTGTGAGTGTATGTGTGTCCCATATTTTTCCTTTTGCTGCCACACGCTGAGATGTGTGTTAAATAATGCTTGGTTGTTCTCTGTAATCCTGATTAAATGGGGGTTAATGTGTGTCTGTTCAACTTTTTCACTGATTCTACAACCATGACCTTCCGTGGCTAAACAGTTTGCCGAGATGAACGGGCTTACGAGATACAATAAAGTACAGGGAGCCGTAGAAAGAGCAGGCAGAGTACTGAAGCTCAGATAACATCAGTGGCTTTGTTGTTTTCAGAGGCGTTCCCGGAGCCATTTTACTCCTGCACACGCCCCAGGGTATAATTGTCTGTACTGCAGTAACATTCCTGATCAAATTTTAACAAAACGTTGTGATTTCTAACAACAATTTGCCTAAAGATCCACCTTAAAAGATAATAAGGATGTCTGATTGCTCAGATGGAGGATATATAAAAAAAAAAAAACCTGAATGGCGCGGAGCACAACTGTAACATGTCATGAAGTAGAATTGTGAAGCATACAATTTAAGGAACATTGCACATACACATATTAGGAAGTCAGAGGTATGCAAAAGAAAAAAAATATTAGACTTTAAATGAAAATATGATTTTAAAAATGTGTCATGTTACTGAAAAGAGACTTGAAAACTGTAATTATTCACAAAATTCTAAGGAAAAGCATGTACTATTTTCTTTGCAGAAATATTGTTCAGTAATCTCCATGTAAATTCATTGACAGTAATGTTTTGTCTGGCCCAGCCAGAGCTCTGGCTCAGTCACTGGTGGGATGTGGATATTTTAATTCCAATACTCCAAATTGCACTAAACACACCACATCCATGATTAAACCCGGTGGTGAGAGTATCATGCTGTGGGAACGTTTTTCTCCACCAAGAGAGCATATATAATTATATCTTTCAATCAGGACTTCAAATATAGTCAGGATCTTGGCTTTCTATCTGACAACACCTATTACATGTTTTATTTTTTTGTATCTTTATTTTATTTTATTTTATTTTCTTAATAACCTGGCAATTCATTGTTGGATCAAATTAAATCAATTACCCTGTGATCTTACATTTTAGCAAGTTTCAAAAACTGACATCAGGAGGAAAATAAAAGGGAGAAGATAATGATCAGAAAATGAAATTATCACTCTTCTTGGATGTGACAGAGAAACAAACAGATTGACCACGCTCTTCTTTCCAGAATCCTCCCCCATGCAAGCAACATGTTCCTCACGTCCATCTTTGCTTTTTTTTTTTTTTTTTTTTTCGTTTTTTTTTTCTTCAGATATTTGGTGTCAGTGTGTGTGTGTATGTGTGCGCGCGCACGTGCGTGTGTGTGTGTATGTGCGTGTACGTGCAACTGTTTGCGTGTGCTTCTTGTGAAGACGGAGGCTGCACCAGGCTGTCCAGCCTACACACAAACCATCCTGTCGTTAAATCACCTTACTGTTCCATCCACCGTCCACTGCCCTGAGCATGTTTTTCATTTGATGTGTGTTTTCTCCGAAATGGGACTCGCACAGGGGAAGAGGAGACTGAAAACAAGAATGTAGGGTTACCAGGAAAAGGAAGCATCAACACTGAATCTCAGAGTAGCTTTAGACTCGGCTCTCTTTGCATTAATAAAACTAACTTTTGCCATCTTTGCTGCTTTAAACTTGCACACACAGAGAGACACACACTTACTTTCATTTAATCTGACTTCTCTGTCCTCTTCCTCCCACTTGTTCCTCATTAATTTTTATGTTTCTGACCTCGGAAACGGGCATGAGTACACAGATATATTACAGTAATTATCTTATTTTACAGTGCCATTAAATGTCACAGAAGTCCAGAGTTACAGCATTAATACAATAAAGAGGTTTTGGGCCAGGGGGATGATAACTCACTACAAGACGAGACTTCAGCAAATTGTCTGCTGTGGACTTTTGCCGGCTTTAATCAAGCAGCACCACCAGTCTTTTTTATCATTACCAATTAGCCATAAGCTGGTTACCAGAATAAAGGTACACCAAGGTTTTAAAAAGTTTCAAAACCACTAAAAGCTCCTCTCATACTGTTCCTACACTTTAAAGTCCTTTAAATGAGATTCATTAGAAAGTACAAAATGGCCAGGGCTTTTCAAGCTGTATAGGGCTTAGAATGAAACAGTGCTTGACCCTCCCCCACTTGTTACTGTGAACCTTGTGAAGGAAAGCTGCTACACTTTTTCCTGTTTACAACATAAAACAATTTAGAATGTTTGGAATAATGTGAAAAGCAAAGAGAGGTTGTTGAAACTAATTAGTTGTGACTGATAACCTTTATTAAGATAGCGCTGTTTTTAATGTCCAGTGATCTACCTGAGCGGATGGCCCCACTAATTAACCAAGTCAAAGTTTATTTTTATGGGATATTTACAACTTCAGTTGATCAAAGTGCTTCACAACATCACAGGTAGACACATGATAAAACAAAAAAATGAAATGAAGTTTAGTAAAAATAATAAGACCATTCTAAATTTGGCAGAAAATACTAAAAATTAACAATAAAATTTTTCTACATTAAAAACATGTTTACATACAAACTGATGCTAAATTCAGGTGTTCTAAATGTCTGTTTAAGTCTGTTTATTAGTATCAAACTAGTAATAAATAAATCATGTGCTTAAATGTCTTATAGCTGTAAACATTATTAAAAAGATACAAGCTACAAGCAGCATGCACATTAGTCAAGCTGGCTGCACCAGCAGAGAACCTGACGACTGATTAACACTTAAAATGAGGCTGTTTGACTTGCAAAACTTAAAAACAACTAAAAGGCAAAACTGCTACAATTTTTTTTTCTTACTTCTATGTATCAAAATCAAAGTTGACATAATTCTATGGTTCTAAAATTATAGTCATTACTGTGCTGAAATATGGCTCACATAGTAGGTAATGAGGCTACTTAATTATACTGATGTACTGACATTTCTTATCAGCCTATCAGTCAGCCTGAAATATTTCACTCATTTCATCAGTCTCAATCTGTCAAAAATTGGGGAGGGGGTTTTTTTTTTTTTTTTTTTTTTCTTGAACATGAAACTCTATTTACATACTTTAAAGATATGGAGAGGCAGAAGGTGAAATGAGATACAAGTGAACCAGCTTTATTCTCTCAGCTTGGCCACCAGGGAACCGCCACATTAAAACCGATAGAAAAGACTCCTTACTTTGGTTTGGAATCAAGCTGTGGTGTCAACCTCTCTCTGGGAACCAACCGAATGTGCACTCC
Source organism: Poecilia latipinna (assembly GCF_001443285.1). Taxonomy (NCBI): domain Eukaryota; kingdom Metazoa; phylum Chordata; class Actinopteri; order Cyprinodontiformes; family Poeciliidae; genus Poecilia; species Poecilia latipinna. Next base: position 17,151 of record NW_015116335.1, on the reverse strand, counting down.
AGTAAGTGCAGTTCACACATCCATCTGAGTAGCTGCCTGTGGGGAATATTTGTGCATTGCTCAGACTGCCCAGCGGTCTTGCTCCTGAAACTTTCCTCTGAACGTCTTGATGGGTTTCACACTTGGAATCAGAGCTGATCTGCTAACGGAACAAAAAGTGATTTTTCTGAATGTTGCATTCCATTTCCTTTGCAGCTGCTGGAAGGAGAAATGGGGCGAAGCTTGCTAGAACTTTTAAGAAGATTAGCCAGAATCACTTTGTTAGATTTCCAACTGCAAAATGGCGATGGGAGTAGCTTCTCTGACAAATTGGCCCACTTATATCAGCTCTTTGGACTCCAAGTGTCAGACTATGTGGAGTAGAAAAGAAAAAAAAATGTTAAAGAGACTATCGTTACAGTGGATTGATTCGAAGAATGTTCCACCATTCTAAAAATCAGAACAGATGACACACACACATATATATATATA
>NW_015116335.1:0-11989 GCF_001443285.1 Poecilia latipinna | reverse complement strand
TTAATGCCGAACGCAGCATCTCCTGAGGCAAACTCATGAGATTTTCCTGGATGGAGCACAAGTTCAGGTGCTTATGGCTGTGCTATATGTCCTCATTGACCCACATGATGCCGAATGCACATAGACAGGTATGTGCTCCACACCAGAATGTGTGTTCTGCCAGATCCAGGGATTCACCCACGAAAATGAAGTCATCATGATATCTGATGGTGGAAATTCAGGTCAGTATTTATTTAGGTTCCACTTTCAATTAAAGTAAAACAAACCATCAGCAAAATCAGACAGACATGTAAATACAATGTGTAAAAGACAGTAGAGTTCATTCTTATGGAGCTAAAACACTTGGAGAAATAAAGTGGCTGAATGTGATTTAAAGGTTCCTTGGTCAGTAGAATATCTTAAAAATTAAAATGTAACTGAAATGTCGGCTTTTTTTTATTTATTTTTTTACAAATCAAGCATACAAAAAATGAACTTTTTATTATTTACTTAATAGAACAATTTCTGTCAGAATTGCAACTGCAAGTTTTTTAGTGCCTGTCTCTAGCTACGCACATCTAGCTTGCCACTGATTTTTTTTTTTTTTAACAATATAGCACTCCCTCAGATTTTCAGTTAGTTTTATGCATGGACATTGAGAGAGCACATAAATATGATTTTATCTAAATTGTTTCATTGTAGCTCTGGCTTTATATTTTGTGTTGACCTGCTTAAATATGACCCTTTGCTCCCCCCACCCCATCCCTCCTCTTAATGCTGTTTCCAGCCTTTTATTCCACCCCTATCACATTTGCACAATATTTCACAATAAGGTTGCTCTGTTCAGGGTGTCAGCTTTCTAACAAACACTATTCATTGGATATAGGCCAAAAACTTTCATCTGGGTTCCATCTGACCAAAACGTTCGTTGTGTGCTCTGTGGCTTGTAGGAATCTGCAGAAGAGGACCTCGGATGGCTTTCATTTAACATTGACTTATTCGCTCATAAAAGCCAGACTCATGGAGTGCAGCATTAATAACGATTCTGCTGACAGATTTTCCCAACTGAGTTTTGGATATCTGCAGCTTCTCCATAGTTACATTGGGCCTTTTAGCCACTTCCATAGTAAAAGCTCTCTTGCATTTCTGCCATAATTCTTCTATTTTCAGATCAAAAAATAAATAATGAGTTGTTAAAAACTCAGTTTGTTTCATAACATAACTCTGCTTTAAGATTATTTTCAGATACAGAGTATCTCTGTTCCTTTGTCTTCATGATTCTGTTTATTTATTCTCCCTACCAAACCTCTGAGAAGCAATAGCATCTGAATTTATACTAAAATTAGGAATACACAAAATTGACGATGACTACTAATCAGGTGGCTTCTAAAGAAGTTAATTTATTTGTTTGTTTGTTTTTATTTAGGGTTACTAGAGAAAAGGGGGTTGAATTTAAATACACATTTTAAAAAACCATGAGATATCAAATAAAACCCTAATAAAAATATCTGAGGTATGTCAACGTAGAGAGAAAAACAAAAAATATGACATTTTTTACATGTCACTGTTCTCTTGAAGAAACAGGGCTGTGAGCGCTAATTTTAACCAGAGTTTACGGGACAGCTGCACAATATAACACAAACATTATCACTGTATTAGTGTTGGCAATAATAATATTGCAAAGGTCTGTTTGAAATGCAATATTAGTTTACTGCTGTATAGAGACCAGTCAAAAAGTCAATAAGATATTCAGCATGTTGAATTGAGTTCCCCTGCAGTAAACGATTACACCAATTGTTCAGCTCAAGATGTTCTTTCACCACAGAGTTAAAAGCATCATAATGATAGATAAGAGACAGAGGGCTGAGAAAAATAAACTATTGCAACAATTATCATCACTGCAATATTTCAGCAATATTGTGTTTATTATTTGCATCAGATTTATTGGTAATTTAATTAATGAGATCTCATTTGCTTTTGGTCTTCTTATAGTGAAAAATCTTTTGATTCTTCAGTAAAATCTATTTAGCGATGCTGAATCTCTGAGCTTTCGTGTTAACAGCTTAATAAGTTCCACAGAGATAAACTATTGTGAGGTATGCCGCCTACATGATGAAAAACATTGAAGGAAGATATTATGTTTAAGAACCGTTTCGTGCTTGCTCATTTTGATCAAATTGCGAGGATGTGTTGAGTGAGCATAGCCACTATACAGCAGAACTCTGTGAGCGTATTCCTTTTGCAGTGTGTTTGTAGCTGGCATGAGAGAGGCTGCCTGCAGCTTGTGTGATTGTCTGTGGATATGTGTGGATGTTGGGGGGGGGGAGGATGAGTTGTGAGTGCATGTGTACTTAAACCTCAGGCCATGAAAGAGTGAGCGTTTTTTTGTGTTTGTGTATGTGCTTCATTATATGAACGTCAGTGTGTGTTTTTGTGTGTGTGTGTGTGAAAGCGAGGAAAGAGTGTAGTAGGTGAGTGCAGAAGACAAACCTGTCAGCTTCACAGCTGGTTTCTCTGGCTGCAGGGCTCAGGCCAGACCACGGTGACACTCAGCATCACAGCAGCGCAGCACAGGGCCCCGGGTAAACACACCATCAAATACTGTAGCCATACACACACACGCATGCACGCACACACCTTGGTTGGCTGTCCTCACCCATAAGACCAAGAGACCAGTGAAATACACCACCTGGGTAAGTCATCATATCTTGTCATAGATTTTTTTTTTCTTCTTCTTCTTTTGGCTCAACGGAGGTGTGAACAACATCACAGACCAGATTGCCTGGCAATAGACTGACCATCATGTTGTAAGGAAGGGGCGGGGGAGGTTGAGAAGAACACAGAGTGGAGGAGTGGGGTGGGGGGAAGAATAAGCGAAAAGTATAATGGAAGATGAGAATACATGTCTTAGTGTTCTCTCTGAATGAAGTTGGGTTGTCATTCCGCATCATGTGCCGCAGTGGCTCGTTTGCAGCTATCACCAACACTTTTGACGCATTATTCATGATAAGGGTTGACACGGGCTAATAGCCGGTCCTACCCTGCATCAAGAAGAGATGGTGTTTCTATCCTTTGGTCTCATTTCAGAACTCTTTTCATGGCATGCTCCCGAGTGGAGTGGACTCTCTATGGGGGAGAAGAGCCTGAGGCAGTCCCCACACATCCAGCACTGTCGCACATTTCTATCTAAGCACTGATGGAAGTGATGGCGATTTCTTCGGGGTATTGGGAGGATGCTGGCCCCCTTTTAGCGCTCCGTGCAAGTACAACTTACAAGCAAACGGTGCATTAAGGCAAGACGAAAAGACAACTTAAGGACTGATGTTAAGAGACGTATTTACCTCTATCGTGTTAAGGTGATAATTGTAATTCTACATGGAGCGCAGGTGAATTCGTGTTGCTCTGAATGCTGTTGACATTTTGGGATCGAAAGCCCCAAAGTGAGTCAATTATACAAATAAAGTAAACATGTTGACAGGAGGAATGAAACCATGTTATGACTTGTGCTGTCAAGGGAGGTTCCCACAATAAATGATTCCACCTCAGTAGTTCTGCTCTCAATACTTGTTCACAAAGTCCGCGTGTGTTTGCATGCATGCACTCAATGATCAACTTCAGCTAAATACTAATTACTGAATACTTAGTACGGATGCCCTTTCTATTGGGTCCCTTTGGTATAAACATTCATTATGGCTCTTTTTCCTCCTTTGTAGCTCGATCATCATTATTCCACCGCATCCCCCGAGGAGCGAGACAGAGCCGAGGCCGGGGCCAGGGCCGGACCGGGCTGATGGGGAGGGGGGAGAGAGTAAGCGCTGCAGAACCAGAGCACCAGGACCTGGGAATGCACACAAGTGATATTTGTGTGAGGAGATCAAAAAGCATTTACCTTTAGATGTTTCCCTGACATGAATATTCAACATCCTTATTGAAATCTAATTTGGGTCTCCTTCTCTCAGGGGTCTTTTCATCAGTGCCCGTTGCCTGAGGCCACTGCTGATTGACGGCCAAACTTTAGTAAAGAGCGAGTGAGGGGAAAAAAAGGGGGAAGATCTGGTGGTGTTGGAGATGTGAGCGGTGTGAGGCTGGGGAGAGCTGGAGCAGATGAATGGAGAGGTGCTGAGGCAGTGACACGGGTGGGGTATTTAACCTCCTCATGTGCATGCACAAACAGAATGCTGCAGATTGCTGGGACATGGCGGACACGATAAATAAAACTTTCTTGAGTTAACGCATTTTTTAAAAATTCATTAACACCTTATTTTGTATTTTTGAAACATTTTTTTTTAAAAAGGACTTGTAGAGAGCCCACATGATCAGTGAATGAATTACTAAGGCTACAGACGAAAAAATATAAATATATTGTTAAGTTAATTTCATGCAAAGAAGAATCCATATTCTCCCGTAACTTTACATACTGTTAACTATATAAATTCTACTTATAGTAAATGTGCTAAATTGAGCACCAGGAATCCAAAATCAACATTTATTTTAATGGGCAATTTAATTATTATTATCTGATCCTGAAGAGAAACTAAACAATGTAGAATGAATATATATAGCACAATAAATGCATTGCAATAATTGACGAAACATAAATTAGACTGGCTTTTGAGTCAATCCAAAGATCTTTTGTTTCTCATCATGCACTAAAATTGATATGCATTTCTTAATTCATATTTTGCATCTATCTGAAATTTACACTTGTAATTTAAGTCTATTGCAACCCATCAATAAGCAAATCAGCCAGCACTATTTTCAATAGCCAATTGTAAATTTCTTCGCCAAACTGGCAGCTTCCTCAGAGTGCCGGCCTCTGCTTCGTGTGAAATTCTTGATAATTCTCATTTCATCTCACTAAATCATCTATCTATGGGTTGTCCACTCTGGGTCAGATTGAAAAAAAAAAAAAAGCAAACAATTAAAAGGAATTAGAAATCATTCCAGTTGCCGGGTAAATTAAAAGAGAAAAGGAAGCAGTGTAAAATAAAAATTCAACTTAAAAATGTTTGCTAAATTTTCCAGTGATGTTTTCTATGCCTTCTCCTTGCATTAAGCTTCTGCCATTCACTGCCAAGAGCTGATACACCATGTTGTTTTCTAAAACTATGTTTCTAAGCATTTGTTACTGCACCTGTAAACCACACAACTCTTTTTATTTTGTTAATAAAAATGGGAAACATATCATGTCGGTGCTGCAGGGGAGAGTTTCAAATCGAACTTGTGTCTTTGTTTTTTTTTGTTTTTTTTCTGGCTTAGCAGATATAAAGCTGAAAACCTGCCTGAGCTGTCTGTCTCCTGTTGGGGCTGAGGAAACAGAAGAAAAAAAAAAAAGTTTCCAAATGGTTAACGTAATATAAAAAAAAAGCAGTTTTAGAGTTTGTTGTATGCAGTAAATACTTTAACTGAATTGGGATGCCCCCCTGCCCCCACCAACAATGTCCTCATCTGGCCAATGCAGTGCTCATGGTTTACTCTATTATTACACAGGTGTGGGTCTTGTCCCTTAGGGTTCCATTAAAATGATGCCCCTTTCAATGGTGGCCCCACTTGCTCTTTAGATTTAACACGGGCCATATGTCTGGCAAGAGGCAAACAGCTGAAGGGGCTTTAATTGACAAAAATCAACATATTTGCTTGTGAGTGTGTTTGTGGTGGTGAGTTAAAATAGTGAGTGTGCTCAGGCATCAGGAGATCGCTTTAGGGGTCAATTATCTATCAGAAGTTGGTTTACAGGAAGAGACGAAGACAAGAACAAAAGAGGAAAACAAAGAAAAGACGGTCAACAGAGGCAGTGATAGGGGCTAAAGAGAAAACACCTGAAAGCCGTAGTGAAGAGTGGAAGCTTGAAGCAGACATTGCTGAAAATTACCCTCCGAATAATATTCCAAACTGTTTTGTTCATGACAAAAACACTGCTGTGTGCTGAATATTAACTTCATGTTTTATTTTTCTTTGCAGCAATAATACTCATGACCACAGACAAATCATGCAATATTAGCCATGTCAGCATGCTGATTCCAGCTCAGGGGGTGGGAGGACCAGAAACAAAAGAACATTCCCATCTCTTGATTTCACTTCAGTCAGACCGTAAAAAAAATGCTGAATTACATTCAACACAAGCCAACTCTCTCATGTTCATGTAACAAAGTGTTTTAAAGGGCATATATATATATATATATATATATATATATATATATATATATATATATATATATATATATATATATATATATATATATATATATATATATATATATTTCTTTACAACTTTTTCCTTGTAGCTCACAATAATTGTATTCAATCACTGGAGTTCAGAAAATATTAAAATGAATGAAGCAGAAAAACGCAAGAGCTTGCTGAAAGAAATGATGGTGTTGTGATAGGAACACCGACGTTGCAGTCCAATGTCCACACCAGAAAATGTAGAGACTAACTCTCCATCTGGAATTTTTGATCATACAGGAAAGACTTACATATTGATCAGCAACTGGCATCTTACAGAAATTCAAGCATTCTGCCTGTGTCCATTCTGCCTGTAATTCACCACAGGGAAAAATGATCACTTGACAAAATCTAATTTGACGCAATAAACCCTACATTATGACTGATAGCCACAGGCGTCAGCCCTGCCATTTCTCCAAACTGTGACAAAATACTTTAAATTAAGGAGCCATGCAGGAGCTCGTCATGTCTCACTTTTCTCCACATAATCAGTCTGTGGTTTACTTGAGAGGCTGTCTTTACACCAATTAAACTGTCAAAATGCTGTTCATGGGGCACCATCTATTAAGTCACTTAAACACTTTTTTGTTTTTTTTTTTTTTTTTTTTTTGTCTGCAGCTAGTTTTTCAAAAGATGTTGTTTGGTCCTTAAATGTCAGTTCAGTTTTAGCTAAAGATGCACATATTATGTGGACTTAATACAGAAACAAAACTGTGCTGCTACGGCTAATTTTAAAAAAGCATGTCTGTCCTCGTAAACAACACTTGTAGTTGCCTTGGTGGTCTGGCTATGAACTCTGTTGCATGCTCTTACCTCAGCTTTGGGGTGTTGCTTCTCGTAAATGCAAGATGTTTGGATGTATGATTGTTTTGTTTTTTTCTCAAGAACAAAACGACTTTTCTGTCCGCGGTCATACGAAGTAACAGCTTCAAGATGGTGACATTATTGTGTTGCCTTCCGGTTTTAGTAGCTGTGTCTAAAAAATTTCTCTTCGTTTCATATACCTCCCTCAACCACCATCACCAAAGAAAAAAACTGCAATCCACTTAATAGGCCAATTGTGTTTTATTTCTGTTTTGTACACTTTCCACATTGTTTGAGTTTTTCCAACCCTAAAACAGATTATGTGACGTCTAAAAAGGGGGTGAAATGTTTAAAGTGTTTCCAAGTCAGCTGGGGAAACGTTAGCTTGCTTGCATTCACCATGCAATTAACATGTAAAACCTTTATGTCAGACTTATAAAGCCTGCTTATCTATTACTACAAAGCGATTAATGCTGCTCACACAATGACCAGCCTCTATATTATAAGGTAGTCCTATACAGCAGTTTAGCTTTGCTCTAATTAGCTTTCCGATCAGGGACTGGAGAGACAGCCCCTCCACCTCAGAGGAAGGACATAGGATGAAATGGCAACACAGTGAAATGTCATTAACTTGATGTTAATTACTAATTAATGGGGCTATTTCATTTAAATGTATCTCTAGCTCTCTGCCAGCCCAGCATTTACTAGGTTACTCTAACTAGCCAACAAGTTGGGGGAGGGTTTAATTGCCTCGGTCTTCTAGTCTCCCTCTTCGTGTTTAATTTCTGCTAATTAAATAGTGGGCCACTCATCATGATTATGTCTTATTTTACAACGCCATTTTCTGTCTGAGTGACTGACCATCCCCACCTTTTTTTTTTTTTTTTTTACAAACTGTACATCAAACCCTAAATTTACTTCACCACCCCACTGACTTCTAAATGACTTGTTACTTTCATTCACTTGTGACCTCCCCCCAAACCCCCCTCTCACCCTGCCATTCCCTTCTTCTTTCCTTTTCATTGCCACGCGGCAGCCGCACAAGCCACCCGTCGCCATGGTTACCCAAGCCGTTGGGTCCCATGAGGAGGAGTAGGTTCGGTTGACTAGCGTCTGGCCATTCACACGTGGGTAGTGCCAGCTAGCCAACATGGCACACAGCATCCTGCCATATGGTGCCACCGCATACGTCCCGCAGGCCCGCACTCGGGATTTGGGCGTGTAGTGAGCTGCTAGTGTGAACATGACGGCCCGGCACCAGAACCTGTTCAGCAGCTGATCCGGATTCAATACAGGACTGAAGCAACTTTCAGGTGCTTAGCGCAATAAAATAGTACGGTTTTTTGTTTGTTTGTTTGTTTTGTCACAGAAGTAGTTACATGACATGTTCCTTGACGCAGGAGATATTTTTTTTTAAATAATTTCTGCACACTATAAGGTATTCTTAAAACTTATGATTCATCACTTAAGGGTTTCATTCTAGGAATGTGTTGACGGGTAACATGGACTTTGTCATTGCTTGTACTATGCTGCCTCTCTGTGGAGCTACACAGAAAATACACAGAGACAAAACACGAATGATATAACTAAGAATACTGGAAAATTCCATTTATGCCAACAAACTGCATTTTTATTCAAAACTAAAAACTTTTTTTAAACAGCATATTTTGTTTTAACATATTTCTTATCTTAAGTCTGACTTTTTTTAGGACAGCATGTGAATATGTCACTTAAAATATGCCAAAGTTAATTTCTTGAAAACTGTCAACATATTGACAAAAACATAAAAGATAAAGGTAGCTTTACATAATCCACATCTGAAAAGGCAGGAGGAAATATTTGCTCCACCTGGCTAAAAGCTGGAAAACAAATCAAATTATTCTGTACGGTACTGTCATTTAAGTAAATTAACTTTTTAAATGGAAATCATGAGAGGAGGCATGGTTGAGCAGACATTGAGAGTAAGTATACTTTTTGCAATATGTATGTACATGTATCATCAATGTTTTTATGCCTCAGTGATTAGTAGACAAATATAGGACAGAAAAAGCAAGAGGGCCAATGATGAAATGGGAATTTTTTTTTTTTTTTACTTTGAGAAAATATAAATCTTAAAGATTTTTGTGAGAATTGCTCACAAATCATGAGTCAAAAGAAAAGCTGCATGTGGCCTGACTTAAACAATGGATGAAAAGAATAATTTTCACAGCTTACACATGGATTAGAGCCAAAAGGCTTAGAAAAATAAATACATCTCTTCAGAAAGCCTGAACTACTGTTTAAGACTGTATTAAAATTACAATGGCTTTTGGCAAGCAATATATGACGCAATCTATGGAGAATCAACATTTTTATTTAGTGAAACTCTGAACTAAGCCGACACACAGAGAGGACAGTTTTAAACTTGTGGTTCATCAGTTTATGTCAATAGGAAACTAAATTAATTCTGAAAATACACAGAAAAAAAGAAAACACTTTCTGCAATTGTGTATTTTTTTTTATCTAAATAGCAAAACATAATTTAATGAAATGCAGTGAACATTTCCAAAACTAAATTAGCACTAGAAGATGCAAAAAAAGAAACAAAAAACACCTGCCATTGCTTTGTATTCACATAAACAACTCGCACAAAAACATAACAACAAAGTTCCTACAACTTTATTAACAACCAAAACTCCAAATCCTTTGTTGCTTAAATGAGGCACAAAATAATAAATGCATAAAAAGTAAATGAGCATAATGCATTTCACATGAAAACTGTGTTCTGAAGGCCACCGCTTTAACACTTAGACTTAGCTGGTATTTGTTGATATATCCGTAATTGCCTTTTTTTGTTGTTGTTGTTAAATCTGTAGCCTTAATAAATCCCTTCAACCCTTTTATCTGCGGTAATTTTCATTATGTGAAGTGTAGAAAACAAACACTGGTCCAATGAGACAATGAAGAAATAATCCAGGTTCCCCACTCCCACTGTGATCATTTACAGTTTAAGATTTCAGTAACAAAGTGGGAAATTAAAATCTGGATATCTTTCTGATAAACATGTGTGCCAGACATAAAAACATTTATTTTTAGAGGAAGAACAAGATAAGATTAGCACACACACACTCACACACAATATCAGGTCTCATCTTTTCCATTTGTCCTTTCATATTTTTTTTCCCTCTTTCACATTAATTTCTCTTCAAAGAAAAAATATTTCAAAACCATATAAATATGAAATTGCTCAAAAATAATTTAATGAGATTTTATTAGACGCTGTAACATAGAAAAAAATAATAATTTACTATTAACCTTTGGTCTCACAAATTGCATTACTGTATTTAATACATCTATCAGAGAGAAAGCACTCAGCTAAAGCTAAGCCCTAAAGCTTTCTGACCCCCATTGAAAACTAATAGGACGAGCCTGTAACTGCAAACACAAGGTCCGCTGAAGGTAAATTGTACACAACATTAAGGGTGTCCGCCAGAGTCATTAGCGGGCGCTTAATGAGATGTCACTAGGATATTTATCTCAGTGATAAGTTTATGGGGCTTTCGAGTAAAATGCTCCAGGTATAGTTCGGACTCTCCTTGGGTCACCTACAAGGTAAGAAGAAGTCCAGCTTTGTCTGTCACAGCCAGACAGCACCTCAAGCTAACACCTCCACCACTGAGTTCCCTCTGCAGTACCCAGCACTTAGCAACAGCTTTCACAAAACAATCTCTGCAGCTTTTCCACTTCCGATGTGGCCTGTAATGCATTACAAATGTAAACAGTTTCCTCTCAAATGTTTAACCACTTCACCAGCTGTAACCTGGACGTAGTGCAAGTATACTCTCCTACATTTTTTTCTGAACGGACAGGGCTCCCCTCCTTCTGAACCCCAATTAGAGTTTCTCAGTAACAATGCTCTGCTGTGTGCTTTTCAGTAGCCTTAAAGACCTCTAGTAAACGCAGAGATAAACAACCATTTCTCCCGTCTCAACTGTGCAAGATGCCACTCATCATCTATTGGATAATAATCCAATGTGGATAATCTGCCTATAGATTAACCACAGTAACATTTTAATAGGGAATAACGCACTCGTTCCATCAACGACTTAGATGTGGATGCTATGGTGGCGGACCCTGCCGGAGTCGATGTCGACTCTGCGAGCCTCGGCAAATGCCAGGAAGGTGAAGAGGCCCATCAGGTTGACTGTGGTGATGAGGGCAAACACTGATGCCCACGAGCCTGTGGCCTCAATGAGATACCCCGAGAAGTACACCATCAGGACTCCTGCACAGAACGAGAACAGTTACCATTCGGTCAGCTAAAAAGTCTGGCTTGAATCCAAGTTCAAGTCAGACTTTTCATGTTACTATTTGTACATTTTGAAAACTACACCCATCTCTTTCTGCTTTACAATTATGCACTACTGTGAGTGCAAAATTGCAAAATCTCAACAGAATACACTGAATGAATGGTTGTAGCATGACAAAATATGGGAAAGTCCAGCAGATACACTTTTACTAGGCTCTGTACATGAAGAAAAATGTCACAGGACTATTTGTCTTTACAGACACCGGGCTGTCATTCTCTGCTGACTGTTTGATTCACTGGCTTTAATATGCTCTCTTGATGAAATATGCATGGATCATGGGAGCCAGCAAACCTGACAGCCACACATCATCGCAAACTTTGAATTTAGTAAAAGGGAACCAGTTATCATTTATGGAGTTCCAGCTTCTACTGCTTAAATATTTATCATAAAGAGATTTCTTAACTAAAGAGAAACTCACCTGAGAATGCCCCGCATGTATTCATGATTCCTGTAGAGGTGGACACAACTATTAACATTTATACTATAAAAAAAAACATTAATATTTAGAGTTAAAGCTCTTTTCATTAAAACTCTGAATGTTTTACTCACCAAATAGAGCTCCGGCACAAGAAGGAGCGAGATCTTGAACATTTAAAGAAACCCCGCTGTAAGAGAAATGTTTTGTTTTTTAA
>NW_015116334.1:20761-39445 GCF_001443285.1 Poecilia latipinna | reverse complement strand
GCCTGCTGTCTCTCCCAAACTGGAGGAGACCTGTGCCAGGATGCAGGCGGAGAACGAAGCTCTACGCGTGAAAATGATTGATTTTGAGGCCCGTTCCAGGCGGCAGAATATTAAAATCATCGGGTTGCCGGAAAAAATCGAGGGTGGATCGCCAAGAGAGTTTCTGATTAAGTTCATTCCGGAACTGCTTGGTGCGGATCATTTTCACACACAGCTGGAGGTGGACCGGGCGCATCGGCTGGGAACCAGGCTCCCTGGTGACAACGCGCGGCCGCGAGCAATGATAGCACGAATTCACTACTTCCATGTGAAGGAGACGATTCTACGACTGGCCCGTCAGCAGTTCCCCCTCCGTCACAAGGATAAGCCGATCTACATCTTCCCTGACTATCCGGCGGAGGTGATGAGGCAGCGGCAGGATGCTGGAGTGAGGTGCGGCGTCCTGTATCCAGCACGTTTACGTGTCACCATCGGCTCTACGGATAAGACGTTCTCCTCTCCGCGGGATGCAGAGGTCTTTGCAGAAACTTTACAGAGTCACTGAGCATCTGGAAGTTAGAGACACTGTGGTATGTGCTTCTCGCTTAGGGTCACTGGGGACCGGAATTACTTTTATAACAGCTTGATGTTTGTACCATAATCTAAGTTTGTAAAATTTGAGTGGGTGAGGGAGCCTTTTTGTGGAGTTGGTTCTGTATTTGTATGGCCTATGCGGCCCGGCTTCCTCTATCTGGTTATGTGGGGCTTTTACTCTCGCTTTGTTTGGGAAAGTGGGGTGAGGGGTAATTTTTTTGTTGGTCTCTTTTATTTAAAAAAATATTTTATGTGTTTCAATACTCGGCCAGGCTAACACATGAGTGCACTGAAGCCATTCTGTTAAAAAGTCTCTGTGTATCATAACACATCATTGCAAGGCGGTGGCATAACTTTTACCAGCTGGAATGTTAAGGGTTTGGGGCATGTCTTAAAAAGGGCTAAAGTATTTTCTCATTTAAAGAGCTTATCAGTGGACATTATATACCTTCAAGAACCACACGTAAGACCAGGCAGGGAGGGGTCACTGAGATGCAGCTGGACCAACCAAGTTTTTCAGTCCACCTTTTCAGGTAAAGCTCGTGGGGTGGCAATTCTGATTCGTAGAACAGTTCCATTTAGACACATTTCTACTGCGACTGACCCAAATGGCAGATTTATATTCGTAACGGGCTATTTATATTCCTTTTATGTCACGCTTCTTAATGTATATGGTCCTAATTTTGATGACCCAGGCTTCTTCAGAAAAATATTTAATTTGGATCCAGACCTGATTGATACACATCTAATTTTGGGAGGGGATTTTAACTGCGTGCTTGACATCTACCTGGATAGGTCAGCTCGAACGAGACAGCCACCCTCCTCCTCTTCTGTGGTTTTGAACACCCTCATGACCACAACAAATCTGGTTGATGTTTGGAGACTGCAGCATCCGGTGGAGAGGGACTATTCCTTTTTTTCAAATGTGCATAAGTCCTATTCAAGAATAGATTATTTTCTATTGGATTCTAAATTAATACCTAATGTAATATCCTCCAAATATCATACACTTTTAATCTCTGACCACTCTCCAGTTTCACTGACTCTCGATCTTAACCATAAGAAACAACAATATTTCTGGCGTTTTCACCAATCCCTGCTATCAGAGGAGACATTCTGTAAATTCCTAGATGACAAAATTTCTGAATTTCTAGACACTAACGATACAAAAGATGTTACAGATTCTACTTTATGGGAAACTTTTAAAGTTGTGACCAGGGGTCATATTATTTCTTTTGAAAAATTCCTGAAAAACAAAAGATGGAAACGCCTCTCAGAAATTGAGACTGAATTAGCATGCTTAGAATCTAACTACAAGTCCTCTTCCAATCCTTCAATTTTACAAAACATTCTTGTATTAAAGTATGAATATAACACTATTCTGTCCAGGAAGGTGCTTGATCAGATGTTTAAAATTAAGCAGAAGCACTTTGAGCTGAGCTGAGTGATAAGCCCCATAAACTGTTGGCTCGTCAGCTGCGGGGCTTGCAGGCCAACAGGGCAATACATAAAATTAAGTCCAAGGCAGGAAAAATTATAATTGAACCAAGAAACATAAATGACTCATTTAAGGAATATTATGAACAACTATACATGTCCAAAGCAAAAGGAAATACCTCAAACTGGCTTAAAGATCTAAATCTCCCAAAGATGAGTGAAGCCGTGCGAGAGGCACTCAACGCAGACATCACTGTGGAAGAGATTGTTGATGTAATCAGTCATTTCCCAATGCCAAAGCCCCAGGACCAGATGGTTTTGGAACTGAGCTCTATAAAAGATATGCCCAGAAGATTGCTCCTCTCCTCCAGAGGATGTTCGTTCACTCTCTTGACTCAGGAAAATTTCCCCCCACTATGTATGAAGCTAATATCACATTACTACATAAAGAAGGCAGGGAGGAGACAGAGCTCTCATCATATCATCCTATTTCATTATTGAATTCTGACATTAAAATATTCGCTAAAGTACTGGCAAATAGGCTAAATAAACATATCTCTTCTATTGTTCATCCGGACCAAACGGGCTTTGTCCCTAAAAGGTTTTCATTTTTTAATATCAGACGGTTAATGAACATTATGTATCATAAATTTGACAGTAAGTTTAAGGGAGCTGTTCTTTGCCTGGATGCTGAAAAGGCATTTGACCAACTGGAGTGGCCTTACATTTTGACTGTACTTGAGGAATTTGGGTTAGGTAGTAAATTTGTGTCATGGATTAAAACAATGTATGCTCAACCTTCTGCCTCTGTCCTCACAAACCAGGACAAGTCAGAGCCCTTTCTACTGCATCGGGGAACCCGCCAGGGTTGCCCCTTAGTCCTCTGCTTTTTGTGGTTGCTATGGAGCCCCTTGCCATTAGTATTAGAAAGCACTCCCTAATCAAACCAATTCAATTGGGAAACATTGACCATCACATTTCATTGTATGCTGATGTTGTTGTTTTTGTATCACATCCTGAGCAGTCAGTGCCAATTCTCCTAGACCTTATTCAGTCATTTGGCGAGATTTCAGGTTATACTATTAACTGGCAGAAGAGTGAATTTATGTCATTAGGTGCAAGACTTACTTCTGAATTCTTAGATAACCTTTTATTTAAGATAACTGACAAACTTAAATATCTTGGAGTTATTCTGCCTAAAGACCCCAAACAAATTTTCAAATTGAACTTTTTAGAAAAAGTGGATAATCTTAGGAAAGATGTTGATAAATGGAGAACACTCCCACTCTCAATGATGGGCCGCATTTTGCTATTAAGATGGTGTCCTTGCCTAAATTTTTATATCTTTTTCAGGGTCTGCCTATTTTTTTAACAAAGGCCTTTTTTAAATCATTGGACTCAATAATTTTGCCTTTTGTCTGGGGCTTTAAAGCTCATAGAATATCAAAAACTCATTTACATAAACCAAGAGAGATGGGGGGGTTAGGATTACCCTACTTCCAGCACTATTATTGGGCAGCGAATGCAAGGGCCTTGGTATACTGGCAGGAGGGTGATGCTCAGGAACTTCCTGCAAACTCTCCCCCTTGGGTGGCTATTGAAAGAACTAGTGTTATAAACAGTTCTCTTCCGGCACTTCTTTTCTCGGCACCAATATCTCCAACAAATAGTGGAATAAATAATTTGATTGTTTTAAATTGTTTGAAAATATGGAAACAAATTAAGATATACTGTAACCTACCAGAGACCTCAGTTCATGCCCCAATTTAACGTAACCATGCTTTTCTCCCATCGCTATATCATTTAAAAATTGGAGACTAAAAGGCCTAATTACGCTGAAAAATTTGTATATTAACAAAAAGTTAGCTTCATTTGCAATGTTGAAGAGTTGTTTCTCTCTTCTGGATGCGGATTTTTTAAGATATCTGCAAATTAAAAATTTTGTTCGAATTAACATCCCAAATTTTGTTTCTCTTCCGGAAGAAAATCAGCGGACTTACATTTATCACATTTTGAAGATATTGAGAGGACTCAATATCTTCAAAATGTGATAAATGTAAGTCCGCTGATGGCTCCCTGGCGCATCTGTTCTGGTCATGTCCCAAACTCTTCCAATATTGGTGTGACATTTTTAACTTGTTTTCTGAAGTGTATGGATGCACGTTGGTTCCAGATGCCCAGATTGCATTGTTTGGATATTCTCCTTCACTTAGGAGCCGCAGCATTTCTATGCAAACGACTGTGATGTATGGAATGGTAACGGCTAAGAAAGTAATATTAAGATTGTGGAAAACTGACAAGATTCCTCAGTTTAAAATGTGGTTAAGTGATTTCACTGAGATTCTTCATTTGGAGAAACTGCGGTATGATGTTTTGGGCTCCACTAATAAGTTCTGTAGTATCTGGCAGCCGTTTTTGGACCATCTTTCTCAGTCTAAGAGTGACCCTCACGCTCGTTCAGTCTCTTAGTATGCCACCTGTGCCTTTATAGACAGGTTGTACCATCCTAAAGTGTAAATGGTAACCAGTGCACTGTGTCCAGTTATTTAGATAATTGCCTTGACTTGTTCTTATTTTATTTTTTTACTTTTAGTTATTGTATGTTTTTATTGGTACTGCTGTATTGGTAAGAGTATATTTTTCTTATACAGTAATTTGTTAAATATGTATATGCTTCATACTCTTGTGTATGATTTATGTATGTTGTATTTTGAAAACTCAATAAATATATATATTTAAAAAAATAATAACACAAATAAATATTGATTAATAGTGAATTTTATATATATATGTTTATGTTTTTCAGCCGACGAGTCCAAAATCCGATGTGAGATTCATCCGTGCTGCAGTGAATCCGTCTCTCTTTATAGATTTCTCCCTCTTCTTCCTCGCATCGTGTCTTTAGGAAATTTTCAAAACAAAAACGGAAGATTTAGGATGTATCTTACTTTTGACAGAGTGAAAGAATTACATTTAAATAATAGTCTTTATCACCTGTGTAAACTTTGCTGGTGAATGTTATAACACATAATATAAGTTTTATAATATGTGTTATATTGTTTCATTTCTAATATAGGCTCTTGTGTCAGATAATCTAAGTCAATGTTAGAGAATAATTAATTTTTTTAGATTTACAGAATCTCAGTTAGCCTTCATAGCGGGGCTGAACCCGTATTACACCAAGCACTGTAGCTAATATTAGCTGGTATCTCACCTATGGACATAAATACAGTAAAGTAATATTCTAATCACAATAATATGTCCTTCTTACTTGTGAAATGTTGTCTGTGGAGCCCTCACATCAATAATCCATCGATCAGAACAACAATGTCCCTCAGTGCTGAGGCATCTTCTGCTGTTTTGATTGAGCAAAGAAGGAGGGTATACCGCTCCAAGATGGCCGCCGTACTTCCTGCGCCGGAGCGGCCAGTGCGGGGTCTACTCTTATATTATGTCTATGGATATGGCACCCTGTGCGCTGCTCAGTCCTGCACATCGCGCATGTGCGTCAGTTGTTCAAGGTGAGGCTAGCGGTGTGCCGCTGAGTGAACCTGACACCCCACCCACGTCAAAACATCCAGCAAATAGTCTGAGGGGTTAGTGCTCCATTTGTGCAGGTTTGTGCCGTTCAAATTTTCGTTAGTGCAGCTTTGATTTCTGAGATATTAAAAATTATTTTTAGGTCATTCAGAGTATTGCTAACTTTGTTTCTGATTTTGTCTAATTGACCACAAGGGACTCTTTGCACGTCAGCTTCTGCGTTCGGGGAAAAGCAGCTCGGTTGTTTCCAGTATATTGAAAATGGCATTTTACACTAGGTAGGGGTTGCCCAAGGTAACAATTAATGATGCACATCGATCCGTAGCTCCAACAAGTAAGCTGGAGAAGTTTTAGCTGTCAAAGAGGAATGGAAGGTGTCAGTCTTGTCGTCACCCTCTGGAAACTGTTGCTGTGCCATTTATAAAATCCCCAGGGGCCACACAGTTTCCAGTGATCCCCCTCTGCTGTCTTTCAGTCTGTCTAATCATCTCTGGTTCTGATCAAATAAAGAAAGGCAGGTTGGTTATCCAGATTTTACACACATGTAAAAACCAACCCTCATATAAGGGCATATAAGTTACACATCCCTTACTCAACTACACACATGTAAAATAGACATTTTTCAAAACATATTTACACTATGCATCCCAATTTTGGCAGTGGTGGCGCAGGGGCAAAGCACAATCCAGTCCTTGGTGTGAACGTCATAGGTTTGAGTCCCAGCCTGGTGATCTTTGCTGCATGTCTTCCCCTTTTCATTACCTTCTTTTCTGTCTAACAATTCCAAATAAAGACCACTAGAGCCAATAAAAACCTTGACAAAAAAACAACAACAGAAAAACAAAAGCACACGCTGCTTCTCAAACTGACCAGAATAGAACATACTGCAGCTTACATGCAATGTCACTGAGATGAAAAATTAGTGAAAACTGTCTGTCCTGTGAGGTAGGTCAGTTTGAGACAAAGTTTTTAAAATATTTAGCAATTTCTAAAACTAACTTAATTTTATACACAAGAAAAAGTTAATTCTGTAGGGATTTCATGGAAACAAGAATAAATAATTTAATAATGGAAGCTTTAAAATCCAAACTCCAAAGTACAATTTAAATCCAGATCGGATTGGCAACAATAGAAACTAAAGGTGAGCAAAGTTTAAAAGAACAAAACCTAACCTCTGGAATATTTATACTCTAAAAATAATGATCTAAAAAAACTTTTGTTTTGCTCACTAAGAATAGCGTAGTACAATGAGACAATTGAAGAGAGACGATAAAAATTCAGAAACAGTGACTTGGAGAAAGGGAAGTAAATACCACAAAGTGTACAAAACACACCAGCAAAGGCAAAAAAATAATCTGTTGAGAGAATCATTAATTTAAGAATCCTAATCTTTCATAAACGCAAAATCAATGATGGAAAGCAGGCTGATGAAAGCCTGCTTTCCTGGCTTTCATCAGCAGCCAGGAAAGCAGGTTCATAGCATATTATTTGTATTATCATGTAATGATATGTTATATTATCATGTAATATTCTGTAGCATATTATCTATATACACTCCTGATCAAAATCTTAAGACCAGTCAAAAAATTGCAAGAATTTGCATTTTGCACTATTGGATCTTAAGAAGGTTCTAAGTAGAGCTTCACAATGTTAAAGGAAAAAATCAGTGCAAGAGACAAGAACTTTCTGAAAACTGCATTTACACTCAAACTTGATTTTTTCAGCTGATCAAAAGTTTAAGACCATAGTGTTTAAAAGCCAAAAGTTGTGCAAAAAATCTGGATTCCATGTCATTTTCTGTCAAGTCTTTACACTGTCAAGACGCAAAAGCAAAAAAGCTCACTGACTTTGAACGTGGTAGGATTGTTGAGCTGCATAAGCAAGGCCTCTCACAATATGCCATCGCTGCTGAGGTTGGAGGCAGTAAGACAGTCATTTTGCATTTTTTAAATAATCCTGAGGGTTATGGAACAAAAAAGTCAAGTGGTAGACCCAAAAAAATTCACCAGCTCTGAGCCGCAGGATCCCATTGGCTGTCCGTCAAGACACTGGACGATCCTCTACCCAAATTAAGGCCATTACTGGTGCTTAATTTGGTGCACCCTTGCCCGTTTGCACCAAACATGGGACATTGAAAGGTGGAAGAAAGTTGTCTTCTCTGATGAGAAAAAATTTTACCTTGATGGGCCTGATGGCTTCCAACGTTACTAGCATGAC
The DNA here is from genome assembly GCF_001443285.1 of Poecilia latipinna. Lineage (NCBI taxonomy): Eukaryota > Metazoa > Chordata > Actinopteri > Cyprinodontiformes > Poeciliidae > Poecilia > Poecilia latipinna. Next base: position 31,678 of record NW_015116334.1, on the reverse strand, counting down.
AAGGAGATCCCACCTGAGATGTTTTCTACATGGCACAGTGGTGGGGCCGCCATCATGATTTGGGGTACGTTTTCCTTCAATGGAACAATGGAGCTTCAGGTTGTGCAGGGGTGTCAAACAGCAGCTGGCTATGTGGAGATGTTGCAGCGGGCATCCCTCATGACTGAGGGCCCTCGTCTGGTTTTTCAACAGGACAATGCTGCAGTTCACAATGCCCGCCTGACAAAGGAGTTCTTCCAAGAGAATAACATCACTCTTTTGGACCATCCTGCATGTTCCCCGGATCTAAACCCAATTGAGAACATTTGGGGATGGATGGCAAGGGAAGTTTACAAAAATGGACATCAGTTCCAGACAGTGGATGCCCTTCGTGAAGCCATCTTCAACACTTGGAGCAACATTCCCACTAGCCTCCTGGAAACACTGGCATCAACCATGCCGAAACGATTGTTTGAAGTCATCAACAAGAATGGTGGAGCTACTCATAACTGAGTCCTTTTTTTTGACACTTTGATTTCTGTTTTGGGGGGTTTTCGGGGGTTTTTTTTTAGCTATGGTCTTAAACTTTTGATCAGCTGAAAAAATCATGTTTGAGTGTAAATGCAGTTTTCAATTAATTCCCTGCTCAAAAGTTTTTGTCTCTTACGCTGATTTCTTCTTTTAACATTGTGAAGCTCTACTTAGAATCAATAGTGCAAAATGCAAATTCTTGCAATTTTTTGACTGGTCTTAAGATTTTGATCAGGAGTGTATGTCTTGATTATATATTTCATATACTGAGCAATATGTGTGCATTATATGCTCATTGTTATTTATTACTGTTGTTATTATGTGCAGTGCTGGGACAAGCTAAATTCACCCTCTTTTAGGAGATCAATAAAGTATTATTATTATATCTATAGATATTATTAAAACTGCACTGCATCCACTGCTGATGTTTACAGTCGTTCTTAAAAATTATTAGTTGTAAAACAACGTAAATCTTACATTTATTCTTTAATGTTTTTTGAATAATTAGACTTGCAGACTTTGCTTACCTGCCACTCTTGTATTTATCTCTTCCCTGTGCTTTCTTTTAATGCTAATGTTGATTCTTCATCTTATTTACATTCAAATTACCTCACAGGTGGTACGCCAATAAGAGGTAAGAATAGCATGTAAAGAAAAATCTGTTTACTCTCCCCTTCCTTTACCTTAATCCTCATTATCTCATTTCTGTCCTCATTCTTCGTTCTGTCCTCAGTTTAACACTTGCTCTGCCTTCACCAGACACCTCCTTTCCACTGGATTTATAGGAAGATTAAACAAAGGGAGGAAGTATGGAAATAAATACCTTTAACATAAATGTTAACAGAGTCCTAACAATAACAGCTAACCATATTTTCAAATCACTGTGATTTGATAAATCTTGTAAAATATTATTATACCGTGTATTTATTATACTTATTATCTCAGGTTGTGGTCACATATAGTGACTAAAAATGTAAAGTGTAAAATATTAAAAACAAAACCAGTTGTTTTTTTTCTTTACTTACACCGGCAACGTTGTGTTTGACTTTTCCAATTTTTAGACTATAAAGAAGTTTTTACTTCATTTTTCATTCACTGTTATGTACTGGGATACGATTTTCAAAGATATTATTGAACTCAGTGTTTATTCATCTCAGTACTTGTTTATCATAGATACAGTACTTGGCACTGTAGATATTAAAACAAGTCTTTCCTTAATTCACAAACATGAATAAAAAAATAAACTCTCAACAGCAAAAAATAAATAAAACGTCAACTGCATAGACTATACAAGTTCACAATTAGCAGAAATGGCTGAGCTCAAGCATTTCACTACTTCTCAGTGAAATGCAGTTAAAATGCATTTCACTGAGAATGGTAGAGGAATGTTATGATGACTTGCAGAAGCTGGAGTGTCAGAAAGGACAAGAGCTTCTTAAAAGACACCGAGGCCCAATTGCAAAGTCAAATTTCTTTTAAGTCACGTAAATATATTTTACGTGACTTAAAAGCCTTCAGTTGTCATTTTATAACAACTGAAGGTAACTTGATTGTGATATAAAATTACATTATGTGCCTGAAATATACAGAGTACTGCCTCTTTAAATAAGTTAATCAACTTGACATATTACTTGTTTAGCTAACTAAACTGAGAACCTTTTCTAGAACAATTAGAATACAAGTAAGCCAATATTTACTTTAACTTACTTCCTGAAAAAGTTTTTTTCCCTTGGCAGAAGAAAATTTATGGTGAAAATGAATTCTGTAGGACCACCAATCACCACAAAAAAGTCAACCCCTCTGGGTTGACTTTTTGTTTAATGTTGAACAAAAAGTACGGGAAACAGCACTTTATGTTTATGGTCATAAAAACATATCTCCATTCCAGCTGTGGTGAATTAGTGAATTTCAGAAGCTCATCTCTGCTTAAATTTTTTAAAGACACTTAATAGAAGCAATAAAAAGGTATATTATTATTCATTTTAAATTGTATATTCTATACATTGAAAAAATGTCACTGATCCCTGCTCTACTATCTTCAACAATATTTTTAAATCATTTTCTATCTTTTTGATGTTCGGCTTTCACACAGTTCTGAGTCCTTGAGAGACTTTTGCTGAGTTTGATGATTTACTGAATTACAAGGCTTGACTCTCTGACAGCAGTGGCAGAGAGGAGAACCCTACAGAAATTCGAAGATATTATGGACACCAGCCACCCTCTGCACATTGTGATCAGCAGCCAGGGAAGCAGGTTCATTGGGAGACTGCTTTTTCCAAAATGCAGGACCAACAGACTAAGGAACTCCTTTGTGCCTCGTGCAATAAAACTCTTCAACTCCTCACTGGCTAACAGGAGTACAGAGGAACTATAGAATCAGGCTAAATGTTAAAAAAATGTTTAAGGATTTGATGTATTGGTGTAAATCCCAAAGGGATGAATAAAGTTTCCATCCATCCATCCAGATTAGACAATTGAATCAGTTGAATTTAGTTGTTTCTAGGCTTTAAGTTCCAGAAGCCAAAACCAACAGATGCTTGTCTGTCGAATCATCACTATATATATATATATATATATATATATATATATATATATATATATATATATATATATATATATATATATATATTTTTTTTTTTTTGGCACAATAACTCCTGAATCAGATTTACTGGAGATGTGTCCAAGAAGAATACATAAATTAAGTCACATAATTAAGACCTCAAAATGCTAAAATTATCTTCCTGTGTAATGTAGAGAAACTGGTGAATGTAATTGCATCGTCTAAACTGAATGATTGTATTGACATCCTAGTTCAGTGTACAGTCAGCTCAGTTTACAGATGGTTTAAAAAAGGCTTTTATTTTTATTATGATTTTATTTTTGTCAATTTTAGACTTGTCTTGGTTTGTTGCGCTTTCAGTTCAAACTCCCAGACAGTTTTACTGTATTGCAAAAATGTTTATTAACCTTAATCTTGTTAATCTCGTGTTATATCCGTTAACTTCAAATAAAAATCAAGTCAAACTCATTTATAAACATTTATTGCAACAAATATAGACTCAGCGTGATAATTCAAAATAAAATAAAAAATCACAAACCCAAATGTGTCATGTCATATCTACTTTATGAAATAATCACACATAAGTAAAAACTGATCCCATGTCTGTTTGGTAGTTTTCAAAGCTTAAGATGATACCAAGCTTTCTATTTGTTTTATTTCTTGATAATTGGTTCTAAAGTTTAAAGAGTCTGTGACACCATAAAACCAAGATATAATTTAAAAATGATAAACTACTGTGTTGTCACTCTCCATACATCTGGGTGAAATAAAATTTCTCAAACTGTGGTCCCCTGACCACTGGTAGTCAACAACCGTTTACTTGCCATGACTCGAGCTAACATTTACTGTTAACTTACCAAATGACTATGTTTAAAAATGATAATGGAAAATGGCTTAAGACTGCGTCTTAACCCTTGTGCGTGGGAGGACTGAGGCAAATGTAGGTCTATGGAAAATGATACAGGTTTTACGTGTGTGGGGTCGGTTGGACCTCATTTCAACATACAAGGGCTAAGCAAACTGTCTTAAATCCCAAGCTAAAGATGCCAGTGGAAAGAAAACATTGCCGAGACTTCTTATACACTTATACGACCGTGTCTACAGGAATATTGTTCAGTTTCTCAAGGTGACTTGTTGAACTTTTTTTTTAAACATACCACAGATTTAAGTATGCCTGGCCTGGGGCAGCAGCTGTGTACACCACTTTTATTTCAGGTTTTCATTTTAAAACCTGAAATAAAATAATTTGCTTTCTTCATGCTGAAAGAAATTTTTATTTTATTTTTTTTCAAAGCAACTCATGTATATTTTCATTTTATTATGCCTATAGATTACAAATAGTCCTAAATGTTATTTATTGTGTTATTAATGCATACGATAGTAGAAAATAACTTCTTTTTTGATTTCCATGTGGAAAGCCTGTAATCTACTCAAGCACCTTGAGTTGTTTTGTCGTGGCACATTTATAAAACAGCACCACTCTTCTCATTAGGCTGAACAAAGAAGACAACAATAAGTGAGTTAAAAGACTAATAAATTAATTTCAGTTCATATATATTAAAATGTTGTGTTATTGTGGGGGTAATTTCAAGTTAGGTAGTCCAAGAACTTAAACCAATTGCTAAACCATTTGGGTTAAGTGGTCCTCAGCTTGAAAAAGTTTGGGAAAGCTTTTAATAAGAAATATTTCTCAGAGACTACTACAAATTCCTTGGCATTGCAAAGCGGTGAAGTGATCTTCTTTAGGAATTGTGAAGGTAACCCAAAACGTAAACAACAGATGTGGAAGAAGTTATGAATGATTTCAGATTTGAGTGATTTATCTGCAGTTTTAGAGGAAAAAGCTAGATCAATAGTGAGCCTTCCTATTCCTCATGTTTCCAGGTCTTGAGTTCAGTTTTTCTTATAACTGTGTAATATTTCTATATTACGATCTTGTACAGCATAGAGGAATTATCAGTAAGCATCAAGCAATATCATCTCCCGCTCTAATGTGCATGTTGCCTAATATATGATTCTGTCTAAACTATTTTAATACTAATTATTTACCACTGGCAGCCAACACATATGATGTCACTTCATGTCACTTTGCAACATCATGGCGTCCCCAAAAGCTGGCCTTCATCAACCAGCATTGCATCATTTTAGGTCATTTAAATCATCCAGTCAGCGGGTCTCTCTGTTTTCAGTCACCACCATCCTTTCTGTAACACCACACTGTGATCCCTAACTACCCAAAACACTTCAGATTCCTAAGGTCCTGTTCGTAGGTACTGTTTTAGCTTAGTCCCTTCTCTCAGCCCCTTTCACCACCTCTCGGCATCGGTCTCAGCTCTCACTTTTGGGGAAAGACATCCCTAATATGCATTGGAAATGGTCATCCATGCTCACTGTATTTCACAACACAATGTCACATCATTTCAGACCCCGGAAGTGCCGGAGTCCGAGCTCCAAAGAAGCTCATGTCAATATTCATGTCAATAAACCCTTTTATTGTTTTATTGTTGTTTCTCTACGTCTGAGTCTCTCCAGATTGAAATGAAGTCTAGGTGTAAATTTAAACTGGAAGACTCTCCAGCCTCACCTGGATCAATCCAGTCACCGCCTCATCTGCTGTCAACCTATCGGCATCGGACCATGCCCTCTCTTTGCCAATCACGGATCGTGCTCCCGTTTATAAGGACCTTTAGCCGTGGCGGCACCCGCTCTCCAGCCATGCTCAACCGACCTCCACCCCATCTCCACCTCCACGGTCTTGGCTCTCCATGCCTCCAACCTTCTAGGACCTCCACCACCAGTGAGTGGGCCCAGGGGGAAGACATCCCTAATCTGCATTGGAAATGCTCATCCAAGCTTATTGCATTTCGCAACACCTTGTCTTCTGCCGGGATCCGAGCGCCAAAGAACTTTAATTCATTCATATCAATAAACAATTTTAATCGTCGTTTCTCTCTGTCTGAGTCTGTCCAGATTTAATTGTTTTATTACTGCCAGGATTGTGGCATTATCTAAAATTACATCAGTAAAACATAATATGATAAACAACAACTCAGGTAAAGTTAGCGTTCCTGTGTTTACTCTATAGATTCCAGTACAGAATGCACTAAACCCATCAACCCAGCAGGTTTAGAAATGGCGACCTTTATCAGTGAAAAATATAACAAAAGATGTACATTTTTGAAGTTATTATGAAGTTTTGGTGTATCACATAAAGCATTCTTATAGTTAAATTACAACATATTTAGGTCAACATGTTCAACTAATCCTGGAACGCTTTAAGACTGTGAGCTGTTGTCTTGTTAGCTTTTGTTACAGAATCATCTGTGAACCCTGAGCCCTTGTGGAATTTAACCATACCTAAGTACATAATGGAGGGATTTCCTCAAATAAGTGGAAAAAATATGTAACATATTAGACAATGTTTTCCTTGAGGGTAGAAGAAGACCCGACGTAAATAATTATTTTATTTTTGGTGTTACAGATGCCGCTCCCCACCAGCTCCTGTTCAATGCTAATAATAGTGTTCTAAAAACAATGGAAGCTATGCAACTCACCTTGAGAAACATAGTCTTTTAGATTTGAATTCCTCCTATCATATAAATTAGTCTCTCCAGATTTAATTGTTTTATTACTGGTGTTTTCTTGTCTGGTGTCTTTTATGGTGAATGTTGTCATCTCCAAAGCATATTTTTGTTCTAATGGAGATGTTAATGAGTCATGTGCTTACTTACAACATAAAACATATTGTCCAAAACCAAAGTAAAACCATGTGTATAGCTAATAGATCCCGGTATAATAATCAACTCTAGGTTTTCCCTTGCAACCCTTGAAACAGGCTGAACAGGCAGGAGCCGGTGTTATGCTGGGTGTTAGTTTTTCAAAATAAAGTAAAATTTGCCATTTAAATTCATTTCAAATTCTGGTTACGGATAACATAAGTGCGCAAATATTGGGTATACTGTATATCATATGCTTTACATTGCGGTGGTGGTGTGCACCACACTTCAGCAGAGCACATGGCGTAATTAGATTGAATTGGATCTTATGGATCAGACCCGTTGTCACCTAAACCCGATCTGTAATTTTTGTCAATATCAGGAGGATACAGATATTAATATCGGTGCTGCTCTAAAATGTATAACAATTTATGCATAGTTTCAAAGTTTTGTCAGTGACACTTCAAACTTTAAAGTCTTTGTATTTATGTGCATGTATATCACTATGTAATGTAGATCTGAATTATAATATATTTACCTCTCTTCTCAGGAGCACTTCAGATTGAAAACAGTGATGAGTCTGACCAGGGCAAGTATGAATGTGTAGCTGTGAACAGCGCTGGTACTCGCTTTTCTAGTCCTGCTAACCTTTATGTTCGAGGTAAGATTTCAGGCTGAATTACCCATTCTCACTGCAATTCACATTATTAGTTCTGGTAGAGCAGAAGTAGTATCTGCTCTGGTTTCTCAACTCGGTGTTCAGTGGCAACAAGTTCGGGTACTCCACTTAATGTCATACAAATATGGGACAGAAACATAAATTATATTTGTATATACCTCTGTGTCTACTGATCAATAGATCAGTAGATTTATTGTACAGAAACTGCAAAGAACACATTAACTAAAATCCATGAGACAATTTTAACATGTCATGAAGCCATTTTTATTAACCATGCCTCATGTTGTTAACATGGACATGAAACATAACAAAAAAGTAAACATAAAAGTAAAAGATCCATTGTTGATGTTAGCATTATAAAGTAACTAGCAATTAAGTAAGTATTGGCAAAGCTCAATGTAATTTTTATACAAAAGAGGTGGCAGAGGGTTGTTGTCAGCAGCCGCTGAAAAAGTAATGTGTAATCCAACTTAGTTACTTTCAAGTGATCAGTAATTTAAGTTACTTTTTCAAAGTAACTATGCCACACTGGCTGCCTACATAAATAGCTGAGGTGTTGGGGGACCACAGTGCAGACAATTGGAATCAGCTGAAGTTCTTAAAAAAGTATAGACATAGGGTTAGCATAAGCAAGAAACTGAGCAAATCAGAACACAGAACTCAGGAATGAACAAAGAAAAGCCAGGAATTTAAATATCAGATAAAACAGGTGAGTGTCATGACTTAGTTTGTTTGTATTCCTTTGAATTCATGTAAAGCACTTTGTTGTGCTATATAATGTGCTATATAAATAAAATTACCTTACTTTACCTGTGACAAAACCTGATGAGCAAGAAGTAAAAAAAAACCTGACAGTTTATTCAAGTTTAAGTTTTTTCATAGTCTAACACCAAAATAAACTATTCAGGAAGGGGAATGGCAGAATAATTTATGAAAACAGACCTTCCAGAAAAAAACTAATAACGCAAAAACTATGCATCATAACAAAAAACACAAACTAAAACCCAAGAATCATGACACCTTAGTGTCAAACTCCAGTCCTCAAGGGCCACTGTCCTGCAGTTTGTAGATGTGCCACAGGTACAAAACACTGAAATGAAATGGCTTAATTACCTCTGAAGGGGAGACTGATACCTGAAGAATCTGCCTCCCATTCTACTTTTTAGGAACCACAAAAATCTGCAGCCTGAGAGCAAAGCGCTCTGTTAGGAACATATTGGAACACATTGAGTTCATGATAGTGGGATGTAGACTTTTTTTTTACCTACCCCAGGAATTCACGACCGTTATTTTTGCTGTCTACATCCCGCCCAGTGCCAACATCAACCAAGCACTGAGTACTCTTTACCTTACCATCAGTGACAGACAATCCATATACCCAGAAGGGTGTTTTTATTGTTGCTGGAGATTTTAACCAGGCTAACATAAAGACCGTTCTTCCTATTTTCCATCAACCTGTGGATTTTCCAACCAGAGGGGAAAACACACTGGATGTGGTCTACACCGATATCAATAAAGCTTTCACAGCAATCCCCCGGCCCCATCTCGGCTCTTTAGATCATCTTTCGGTTATGCTCATCCCAGCATACCAACCCCTGCTCACCAGACAAAAGCCAGTGGCAAAGAAGGTGAGAATGTGGCCTGAGGGAGCTATGTCTGCACTGCAAGACTGTTTTGAGTGCACAGACTGGGGCATGTTCAGAGAGGCCGCTACACACAACCAACACATGGACCTGGAGGAGTATGCAGCATCTATGTTAAACTACATCAAACAGTGTATGGAGAAGGTTACAGCAACAAAGTCAATAGTCACATGGGCCAACCAGAAACCTTGGATGATTATATACTAGACTGAAGGAGCGTAATACTGCTTTCAAATCTGGTGACATGGACGCACTTAGATCATCAAGGGCCAATCTAAACCATACCATCAAGGCAGGAAAAACATGCCTACAGTCAAAAGATCCAAGGTTTCTTTCATGATGCCCTGCCACAGACAACTGTGACGGGGCACCCAGTCTGTGACTGACTATAAAACCACATCTCCATCTTGACAGGATGACATTAGCTTCCAACAGCTTCTTTGGAAGATTTGAAGCCCTAAATAAAACCCCTGCAAAGAAAGCTACCCTTCTCCCTGATGAACAGGCCCCCAGGCTCGAAACATCTGCTGTGCAAAAATCCCTGGAGAAACACTGAGCTAACCCGTGTGCTCATGGACATCTTCAGTACGTCACTGTACCAAAACATTCATATTCATGTTCCCTTCATGTTTTAAGTCAGCTTAATAGCTGACTTAATAGCCAAGAAACCAATCATCACATGTCTTAATGACTTTCGACCACTTGCATTAACATCTATCATCATGAAGTGATTTGAGAGAGTGGTTAAGGATCACATAATCTCTATACTGCCTCCATCATTTGACCCATTCCAGTTTGCATACAAACCTAACCGCTCGACTGAAGATGCCATCTCCACTGCTCTTCATCTGAGCCTGGTACACCTGGAGAAAAGAAACACCCACATACAGATGCTGATTTTGGACCTCAGCTCAGCATTTAATACGTACATTCCTCAGGATCTGGTATGCAAACTGGTCTCCCTGGGCTTCAATGCTCCACTGTGCAACTGGCTGTTGGACTTCCTCACTGACAGAACTCAGTCTGTCCTCCAATGTAATTTCTTTAAACACTGGCTCCCCTCAGGGCTGTGTCCTGAGCCCCCTGCTGTTTACCCTGATGACCCACGACTGTCGTCCCAGGTTTAACACCAACCACATCATGAAATATGCAGACGACACAACAACTGTGAGATTAATTCAGGACAACAATGAAGTGAACTACAGAAAAGAGGTACAATATCTTGTGGACTGGTGCAGAATAAACAACCTGCTCCTGAAAGTCGATAAAACAAAAGAGATCATTGTCGATTTCAGAAGGTCTCGACCCAACCACACACCTGTCCTCANTAACGACAAAGCAATGGAGATTGTCATCATCACTAAGTTCCTGGGGGTTCACATTACAGACAACCTCAGCTGGACAACTCACATCATTTCACTGGTGAAAAAGGCACAGCAGCGCCTGCACTTTCTGAGACGAATGGAAACGGCTTCCTTCCACCAGAAGGTGCAGATGGTGGAAAGAGCCTGCTGACAAGCAGTATCTCCAGCTGGTCTGGGAGCTGCAAGGCCTCAGACTGGAAGTCTCTACTGAAGTGAAGACAGTGGAGAGGATCATTGGAACTCCACTCCTCAATATCCAGAACATTGCACACATTGATTATCCAGAGCAAACCAGATCCTCTCTGACTCCACCCATCCTCTCCATGGTCTGTTCATCTGGTTGGCATCTGGCAGGAGAATTTGCAGCATCCGCTGCAGAACAGCCAGACTCAGAAATAGTTGTCTCCCACTGGCCATCAGATTGTTCAACAATCCCATCACTAAA
>NW_015116334.1:3539-18766 GCF_001443285.1 Poecilia latipinna | reverse complement strand
CTTAATAGCCAAGAAACCAATCATCACATGTCTTAATGACTTTCGACCACTTGCATTAACATCTATCATCATGAAGTGATTTGAGAGAGTGGTTAAGGATCACATAATCTCTATACTGCCTCCATCATTTGACCCATTCCAGTTTGCATACAAACCTAACCGCTCGACTGAAGATGCCATCTCCACTGCTCTTCATCTGAGCCTGGTACACCTGGAGAAAAGAAACACCCACATACAGATGCTGATTTTGGACCTCAGCTCAGCATTTAATACGTACATTCCTCAGGATCTGGTATGCAAACTGGTCTCCCTGGGCTTCAATGCTCCACTGTGCAACTGGCTGTTGGACTTCCTCACTGACAGAACTCAGTCTGTCCATGTGGGTAATAACACCTCCAATGTAATTTCTTTAAACACTGGCTCCCCTCAGGGCTGTGTCCTGAGCCCCCTGCTGTTTACCCTGATGACCCACGACTGTCGTCCCAGGTTTAACACCAACCACATCATGAAATATGCAGACGACACAACAACTGTGGGATTAATTCATTATTTAAACTACTCAACCTCTCCCAGATTAAATCTAACACAGAAGCTGTTAGAGGTGCTGATGTTTTTAGCAACAAAAAGGGGCCCCAAATCAAATTTTGCTCCAGGCCTCATACAGCCTTGGTCTGGCCCTGCATGATGAGTTTAATCTGCTGCAGTGCGCAGAGATGCGAAACAAATAGGAGATTTAGTTCAATGCTGCTAATGTGGCTTTAGTAGCTCTTCCATTTCTTTTCTATTGAGTTTTTAATAAGAGTCACAGAAACTTGCTGGAGTTTATGGTACGACTTTCTCAAATCTCTGCGTGGCCACACACATCAACTCTGGCTAAGTGGACAAAGCATTTGATATGGTTTGATGTATCATGTAACCGGAAAAATAATACTAAAAATAATAATAAATTAATATAAAACCAGCGTGATGCGTGAATGCGAGGCAAGCGCGAAAGCTCCTCACCGGGTTGAACCTGCATGATAAGGTTAACGTTGGTTTGTTAACCAACCAGGAACACAGACATAAACTTTATCAGTGCAGACAGAGCCGGGCGCTGGGCAGCATGTTGAGATGTAAAAGCCGCATAAAATTCTTTGTTCACAAATATAGATCATTCTCACCACTCGCTCAACGCACCTCTGAAAGTGACTACAAATTATTCCTGCGGTTCATGTAGAGCTGCGCAACCAGAGCTAACGCGGTGGGGTTTAAACTCCCACCTTGATCAAAAACTCTGGAGAATCATAATTCCTCACAGGGGTTGATGTAAATATCCATACAGGTCAGCCTGTGTCCAATTTGAGTGAAAGGAGGCGCATGCGATCTGCAAAGAGGTAAACTTAATCCAGGTGCTGCAGCGCAGAGGCGCCAGCTGTATGATTGGTTCGGCTTTAAATGCGTAAACCATAAACCTATCTTCTATAAACATATCTTTTAGGAATAAATTTATTCTGCAAGTGAAACGCTCAGAGCAACAGAGACGCTTGCAATTCGGTTTAAAAAATAAAACATAAAAAATTGGCGATTTTTTATTTTTTTCCCTAAAAACATAAATAAGCAAGGCTTAGCCTGGCGGTGGGGCTAGTAAAGCATGGCGGGGTGCCAGGCCTATAATACACTAGGGGAAACCCTGGATGACAGAACAAACTCAGAACTTTCTATCTTGCAACTTCTCAACTGAATGCTTCATATCAAGTTTCATCCTGGTGGTGTGTAATTTAATAACATTTAATAAATGTGGCTTATCATTGCATTTTCAGAAAGAAAATCTTATGTGCACATTCTGCTTGCTCTACTTTCGCAAACTTTTTCATTATACTTTGAAAAAGCATATTTTTGCCTCTTTACTGTGTTTTTCCTTGTCTTCCCCTTTTCTCTTTTCTATTCCAATTTTGCACAAACCCCATCATCACTGTACTCCTTCTTCTAAACTACTTTCCAAACTGCTCAGATCAGCGAGAAGGTTGGTTATTTTTCACTCCTTGCCCTCCTAAATTCAATCCCTGGCAGACTGGAGCCGTGCTGTGCCAGCATCTTGCTAGGCGCCCCAGGCCCGTCCCAGCCACTTACACATCTACTCTATGCTCTTTTAATCTACCTAATGCCCACTTTCTTTGACCTGGTCCTAGGACCCGTTGTTGCCCCTTGTTACCTTGTAATGTTATGTGAAAAAGAATTATTTTTGTAGCTTTTCTATGCAATGTTTGTGAAATGAGCCTTTTTAAAAACTATTTCCATGTAAACCTATTCTCAACTGAATGCTTCATATCAAGTGTTGACGCATTAATTATTAATATGTCAACCACCTTGTGTTGCTCATTTTGTATAACAGTGCTTTGCGAATACGAAGCTCCCAGCAGCTGATTGAATGATTAAATAATTAATTGAAGAACTGACTTATAGGCACATAGTCTGTTTTAAAATGCTCAGTTCCATTAATTATATATTTTGTAAATGTTTTTAAGCTACCGATCCATTGTCAGTAAACAGATTCACAGGCTAGGAAATTGCTTTGATGTAGTGGTGCAAAAATAAATACACAATAAAATTTTTTAAATATGAATACGAAAAAAAATATATACATGGAAATCTGAAAAACTCAAAGCGTGGGCAACAAAGCCACAACAAAGCAGTTTATGTTGCACTCATAGAAACTCCTGTTTCTACAACAGTGTTTCTATATTGAAGCATGTTGAAATGAAGTTTCTGAGATCTCGTCATCTAACATTTCAGATGTTGCCATTCTGTTTATAGTGTGTTTGTCTGAACATCCAGGCAACTGGAATATTAACGAGCAAATATGACATCATTTGTGATCATTTGTGCTACTGAGCGCAGCCTTTTCCATGAAGCTCCTCCTCGGCAATTCAGTTTCTACGCTGAGCTTCCACTTTAAGAAGCAGCCCTCTCCCCGACTTTGCCATTCAACTCTTACAAACTAGCCAGCAGCAATTAGCAAACATCTGGAGGAACTTTGTTTCTGCTGAGCCTGGCAGGCTGCTGGGGAAGACTTGGCAACTGTGCAGGTAGAAATAGTTGGCCATCAGGATTGAAGCTAAACTGCTTGTGAGGCAACATACAAGGAGTATGTCACCTCACTCACTTCATTCATGTTTATTAACCACAACCAGTTGTACTGTGCTCAGGTTGTGCACAGTACAACCTGAGCACCTACACTTAGCCATGTAGTTTCTCGCATGTCCCAGAATCATGTCTTCTCATTCCTTCTGTCGTTACCTCTACAGTCCGGCGTGTGCCACCCCGTTTCTCCATCCCACCCACTAATTGTGAGGTGATGCCTGCTGGCAGTGTCAACCTGACATGTGTGGCAGTGGGTTCTCCAATGCCTTTGGTCAAGTGGATGAGTGATGAAGTGGAGCTGACCCAGGAGGATGAGCTACCCATTGGCCGTAGTATCCTGCAGCTTACCAATATTAAGCAATCTGCTAACTATACCTGTGTTGCCATCTCAACTTTGGGTATGATTGAGACCACAGCTCAAGTCTTTGTCAAAGGTATGAAACTATGTAGTTGTGTTTACTACATAGTTTGTGATGTTTAATCCAAGACATCACATCCAAAGTTAGTCAACAAAAAAGCTAGTGCTGCAGTGCTATTTTTAACAATCCCTGTAAGTCAGGGGTCTGACCCCTCAAGATGATGTCAATACTGTCCTCAAAAGTAGGGGCCTCTTCAATATCAGACTAGCATTAAGAAGGAAAGATAAGATGAAGACTCTAACAACATTATGTTATAGGGTTTGGGCCACTTCCAGACGCTGGAAGTGCGACCCAGGGTCTGGGACTTTTGAGACTCCTCCTTTAAAGTCCTATGTGTATGTTATCGGCACTAGGTACTTTTAATGTATATCATTAAAACGTAGCAGCTACCTTACTTTTAGCACTTAGTTGACTTCACAATCCCTTAAAGTCAACTAGTTAAAATCTCATTGTGTTTAGTCACTATGAAGTGCAGTTTGGTATGAAATCCTGCAGAAAAGTGGTATCTATGATGTCAGGACCTCACCTGCTTTATATGCTATATATTTTATTCACATATATAACACATGTCAATATATTGTATTGACATGTGCTATATATGTGGTTATATGTGAATATACTATATTCACATATGTTATAGGGTTTCCCCCAGAAAACATTGAGGTGGTTTGTATTAAAAGATTTTAAGTTGACAGGAAATGTAAAAATATTACTGGGTAGCTATATGTTACGAGAAGACATCGCCAGTGAAACGCTGTTTAAACCCACAATTAAAAACAACTAATCAAAAATACAATTAAAATGAATATCAATTATTTGCACTTCTGTTTAATTCAAATTAAGTCAGTGGCTCAATAAGGCCCCCCAGCCCTTCAGGGCCCCATGAATGCTAATATTTTAACACAGACCATAGGTACATAAATGTAATATTTGTTTATTAGAATTATAAATGCTGCTGAATTTGATTTAATGGTTTCAGCATAATTAAATTAAACATTTTAAATTGTTTAACATTTAAATGTAAGATTTTAAGGAGCTGGAAAGTTTACTTTGTAAAAGTTCAAACAATAATCATAGTTAGATTGTTCTGTTATCATAGGGTTAGTGTTAGGGTTAGCTACAATCTGATGCTGTGAGTTTAATCTTTGAGTTTGAGCTCTATTTGTTCACAAATACAAATTAGTAAACTGCAATTATTGTCGTGAATTGAGTTTTTCTGTGTGTTTATTTCTGGGTTTTGTTTCCTGTGAGTCTCTGTGCTGTCCTGTCTTCCTCCTTGATTGTTCCCAGCTGTTCCTCTGATTACTCCCTGTATATTTAAGTCCACCTGTTGTCTTTGTCTCTTGTCGGGTCCTTGTCTAACGTTTGTCGTATTGTCTATTCTCGTCTGTATTATGTAAGTTGTCTTAGAATCGGTGAGCTCACGTTTATTCAATACTGTTTCTGTTGCTACCTGTGCTGAGCCCTAGCCTTCCGCTGTGCTGTGCTGCCAGTCTCCCGAACTGTGTACAAGCTGATATTTATGATGAAATCTAAATTTATCTTCTACAACCTGGGTCTGCCTGTGTTCTCCTCACCATGATCCACCCACACTTCATGACAATTCTAATTTATTGCTTTTTATGTTGGCCAATTAAACTATTTCTGCTCTCCCAGATTTCACTAAATCTAACCCATAAGCTGTTAGTGGTGCTGATGTTTTTAGCTCGCACTGAAGCAGCAGTGAAGGAGACCTGCTGCTGCTGCTGCTGTGCAGAGCTGCTCAGGTGCGTGTTAGAATCATGACAGCAAACCAGCAAAAAACGCAAAGAACTTTGCGCAGTTTTTCCCTCAAACTAACCGACTGAGTTGAGTAATACTGTTGGATGCAGGTAATGTTAGCCAAAAGATTACTAGCAATACCAGTATAGCACCTTAAGCTTGTTAACAAGTAGCCAGTGGTCCTAAACCCCCGGGCTGTGAACCAGTACCGGTCCGTAGACCAATTGGTACCGGGTCGCACAAGAAATAATTATTTCCACAAGCAGCAACATGAGTAAGTGACAGATCAGGTGTCTTTGGAAAGTTTATTTGTGAAGAGGAAACGGCCCAGAGAAGAGACAGGAGAATTGATTTATTCTGGACCGGTAGGTGAGTCCCACTTTACAAGCCCACTCTGCATGATATGCGGCGACTGGCTCACTAATGAGGCAAGGAAGCTTCAAAACTGCTTCGCCACATACAGACCAAGCACCCTGAGCATAAGTAACACTTTGGGTGTCATTGTCTCTCATCACTCCCAGATGAGACCGTCTTGTACCAGAGAAACAAGCACAAGGCTCCCATTAGTTATCGTGAAATAATATTTTCTTGAAAGTAAAATGTTCGTTTTTGCTGCGCATCTCTATCTTACTTTGAAGGGACATGTAAATGACCAGTCAGGGAAACGAGAGGGGTAGAACTTAGGTATGGTTTACACGGCACAATTTTGAATTGCCAATTTTCCAAACCTCTGTGACACACGAGCCAATAAAAGTAAAACAGGTCCGATCGGTTCTTGTGTCCAACGACATGGCAGGAGTCACACACCACACATGAACCAATTCCACTCACGAACATCCCAATTAAAATAACGTTGTGTTTTACTAGTTACAAATACAAATGACCCCCTAAAATAAGCCGATGCCCCCGTTAAACTCGACGCTGACGTGTTGAGATGTAAATAACTGTTTGTTCACAATTATGTGAACAAATAATTATGTTTGTGAATTATGTTTGTGAACAAACATAATTGTTCATAAAGATAAATCATTCTCACCACTCCCTCAACGCGCACCTCTGAAATTATTCCTGTGGTTCAGAGCTGCACAACCAGAGCTAATGCGGTCAGGGTTAAACTCCTACCTTGAAGGTTCTCCAAAGACCATAATTCCTCACAGAGGATTGATGTAAATATCCATACAGGTCACCATGTGTCCAGTTTGAGTGAAAGAAGGCGTGCGCGATCCGCGCTGAGGTAAACTTAAGAGATAAAGCAGAGGCAACGCGTAGAGGCACCAGCCTGCTCTGCTGGCTTTAAATGCATAAACTATAAACCTTTATTTTATCAGTAAATGTGCTCTGCGATTGAAATTGTCAGAACAACAGAGACTTTAAGATAAAAAAAAAAGAAATTTAAGTGATATATATGTATTTTTTCTTATAATACGCTGGGGGAAACCCTGTATGTTATTCACATTTATAGCATATATATGTTATGTGATGTTATTCACATCATTCACATCCTGTACAGCTCTTGCTTTGCAGACTGTATGGTTAAAAAGTTTAATTATTAGCATAATATTTAGTAATATAAGCTAAAAGACTTTCAGAACAATTAAGCAGTTAGGTTTATGTGAGAACAGAAATCATTTTTTGTCTTACTAAACCTCCTGTCTTCATTTTCTGACAGCTCTTCCGAAGATGCCTACCTTTCTGCAGGTGGTAGAGACCACAGCCACCAGTGTTACTCTAACATGGAAGTCTGGGAACGCTGAGCCTGTGTCCTACTATTTGGTTCAGTACCGTTCTAAAACTTCTGGCAATGGTTTTCAGGAGATAGATGGTGTAGCTTCATCTCGCTACAGCATTGGCGGTCTTAACCCCTTCTCTGACTACGAATTCCGTGTCCTGGCCTCTAATAGTGTTGGGCGAGGGCCTCCAAGCAGTATTGTGAAAATCCGTACAGGTGAGCAGGCACCATCATCACCACCTCTTCATGTACGGGCACGGTTATTGAGCTCCACCACCATACTGGTGGAGTGGGAACCTCCTGAGGAGCCAAATGGTCAACTGCAAGGTTATCGGATCTTCTACAGTTCTGAGCCCAGTAATCCACTCAGCACCTGGCAGATACACAACACCAATGACAGCAAGTTCACGTCCATCTCAGAACTCACGCCTAACATCACTTACAGCCTAAGGATGCTTGGCTTCACATCTATGGGAGATGGGCCACTGTCTGATGTTCTGCAGTTAAAAACCCAGCAAGGAGGTGAGAGTCCCCCCACAGTAAAGCCATACCTGTCAAGTTTCCTGTTTTGGCCGGGAAACTACCGGTTTTTTACTTCCCTTTCCCGCTGTACTCCTGTATTATTATTTTCCATAAATATCCTGGATTGTGTGCTGGATTGGGCCGCCTGCTCTTACATTAGTTGGTATACAATTCTCTTCCCTCGCTCTTATGTTAGTCCCCTGGTCCTATTACATTACTCTACGCTTCCGCCCCCTTCCCCTGCTCTTACATTTCATGTGTCTTGTCTTTCAGTCCCGTCTCCCCCCATGCATGTGCTTTCAATGCTGCAATACATGTGAATCAAAGAAATTCTAAGTGGGGTAGCCAGAATGGATCACTATCATTTCTGGGGTGTCTCACTGGAAAACACAGGATGAGTTAAGGCACCTAAATAAGATATCAAGAAGATTTGGAATGAAGGCATTGGCAGAAAAGATCAACTCAGCGTTATCTAAGTTGTTCTTATAGCAATGTTTCTCAAACTTTTTCAGGGCAAGGACTACTGGTAGCACTTTATTTGACGGGGTGTGCATAAGGCTGACATGATACTGTCATAAACATGACATAACAGCTGTGTCCAAATTCGGTCGACGTCCTTCGAAGGACCCTGTCTATGTAGGACAGGTCCTTTGTAGACCGCGAATAAATGACGACCG
Source organism: Poecilia latipinna (assembly GCF_001443285.1). NCBI lineage: Eukaryota > Metazoa > Chordata > Actinopteri > Cyprinodontiformes > Poeciliidae > Poecilia > Poecilia latipinna. The sequence goes on along the minus strand of NW_015116334.1, from coordinate 10,538 downwards.
GAAGAGAAAATCTGTGCTCCCACTCTAGTGAAACTTATGTTGCCTAGCAACCATGACTGCCTGAAGGAAAGAGCAGAGAAGAAGAAAAAAAAACAATGGAGCCAAAGTTTTTCAGTCATGTATTAATCTTGATTTCTGTATTATTCTAAATCAGTTAGTTTGATTCTAAAATGTTCAAACATATATTGCATGTTTGAACATGTATTTGACAATACATGTTCAAACACGTTTGAACATGTATTGTCCATGTATTGTTTGAACATGTAGGAACAAAGGAATAAATATGAGCAAATTATTCTCCAGATTTCAGATAAGCCATTACAGTAAAATAAAACTAGTATGTCTGAAGGCTTAACTTTAATCAATCAAATCGATTTAATAAATTAAATACTGTAGTAAACCAAACATTTTACAACTAGATATTGTCTGAATAATACCGGTGTTTAACTTCCACTCATTGGGGAAAGCTAGCGGGAGTTTTTAAAACAATGTGCCGGGAGTCAGGCGTTCTCTCCCGGGTCAGCTAACTGCTGGCAAGGGGAGCTGGCTGTTAACGCAGCGGGAGCAGACATGTCTGAAAATGTTAGAGCAATATTGCAATTAGATTATGTTTTGGTGAACCGACTAGATATTTGAGACTTACACACTTACATTCTCACCTAAAAATGTTGCACAAAATCACGTTGTGTCATTTAAAGTGTAATATAATAAAATAATTTGTCGCTCTTCACCGCCATTGCTGCTCCGCCTGAACGCCAGGTGTTACGTCAATCCGCGTTTCCCCATCAGATACGGTTCCCCCTGCGTCTTCTTGCCGCTCCGCACCGCCCAGGCAGCAAAATACGCGCGTACTCGTTATGAGCGCTGAGAAAGCACGCGCTTGTTCGGCGCGCTTGTCGAGAAGGGCCCCGCTGCAGCAAACAGAAAGGGGCGGGGACGGACCACTGTCAGCCTCTTACCTTATTTGGAAATGGGATCATTGCACTCCGAAAGTGAAAGGGGCGCTATTTCCTATATTATCCGCGGTCTCCCGTTTTAATTTTCTTTTTAAATCTGTGGTTTAACTTTATCTTTAGGATGGAGTTTCACTCTCGGCATGTATTTCAGCGTCTCTTTTTTATTTACTTCAGCGCAGCTCTCAGCTTTTAACAAATTCTGTACCTTTCTGTGTACTTCTAAATCTGCTTCTTAGTCGCATCTTTTCGGGCCTGCTACTTCCTCTAGTGGCGTGGGGGAGGTAACACAACTAATATAATTATGTCACTAAACGAGAATACCACAAAATTTTTATTATTTACTATTAATTTCGCCATTTCTGGCAACGTGAAAGACAAATTATCTTTTAAAATACCATATTTTTCTTCAGGATGTAGAGCTAATTAGGTGACATAAACAACACCTTTATACATTATAAATAACATCTATATATCTCCATCACTTATAAGAGGAAGAAAATAAATAAGACATGAAAAACAACATTATCAACAACAATAAAAATACCATATACAAAATATACATAAGAAATTTAATTGAGCAAAAGTCAATAATGAACAAATTAATTAGGTTCACAGACGAATAACCAGGGTTGTTAAACAAGCAATAATCCACATTTTTGTTTTGTTGGTAGAGTCCTATATATAGGAAAAAAATATGATTAAATGATTTAGTCTTCCAAGGTGGAAATTTTTCTTTGACTCTAAAACAATAAAATAAAACTAATTAATAGAATAATAATATCAGCAATTTGTGCATCAAGTAAACACTTAGGTAAACACTACAGGTAAATGTTATCATTTAATTTGGCTAATAATAATTATTGCACTGTTAGTGAATGACTTCTAATAGATGTTCTATATTTACCAGAGGAACACAATAACGCCTTCATGAGCTGAAACTGATGAAAAAAAAGGATGGATGCTCTAAACAGTTTAGACAGAGTTGTTATTGGTTTCACCACTATTTACCTTCTATTTTTCCAAGTATTCTTAAAAGATTGTCTGTTAGTCTGCAGCTCATGTGACCAAACCAGCCGAGGAGATGAAAAGCTAAAGCCCTCAACAGTTAAAACTTGAGATGACTTAAAACTTAAGTTACATTTTTAAGTTTTAAATTTGAACTCATTGTTAAAATGCTAACATTACTTAACTAGAGGTAATGTTAGCTAATGTTACCTCTAACTAACTAGAGGTTTTGCACGAGTTGCACTTGTTAGGTAACCCCAAGATCACTGGGTCTTCTTAAAAGATAGAGTGACGTTTCTTAAAAATGTAGCCAGTGTTTTTCAGCAAAATTGAGCTGACTGTCCAGGAATGATCCAAGGTATTTAAAACTTGCCATAGTTTCAACAGGTTGGCCATCGAGTGAAACTGGAACCACTTTCAGGTATTGTTTGTTGTTTAATTAGCTCTGCTTCCTTAAGAAAATTAAAAGGTATGGTGTTTTGTGAGGGACTTTATCTTTTGAGGTTCCAGTAATGCCAGCATTAATAAGACTTTGGTATTCTGATTTAGTAATGTATTTATTAGTTGTGCTACCACCCCCAGGCCACTAGAGGCAGTAGCAGGCCCGAAAAGATGCGAAAAAGGAGCAGATTTAGAAGTACACAGAAATCAACGGAAATTGTTAAAAACTGTGAGCTGCGCTTGTTTCGGCAAAGAGTGACAACTTTGCCGAAACATGTTTGAGCTTTCGGTGTCCGTAGTTCCTCAGACAAGCGCGCCGAACAAGCGCGTGCTTGCTACGCGCGTGCTTTCTCAGTGCTCATCACGAGCACGCGCCTATTTTGCCGCGTGGGCGGGGCGGAGCGGCAAGAAGACGAAGGGGGAACCGTATCTGATGGGGAAACGCGGATTGACGTAACACCAGGAACAGCCAGGAGCTCAGAGCTTTGAGTGGTTAGGACCACGACGTCACAAGGAGGTATTCTGAAAATCGAGGAACACACCAAGGGTCATTGGGAGGTTCACAAGGCAATCAACAACGTTTATACTGATGACCTGAAGTACTATTACTCTGGCGACGATATGTTGGCTGACTCCACTCTTAAGCCCCTCGCAGATGAGACGATCTCCAACAGGTGTGTAGAGTTCCAGCGTCGCCGGTCACGCCCACCAAAGATCACCCACAAGGCGCCCCCTGGTGGAAGGAGTGAGAAGCAGCGGCAAAACAAACCCTCAGCACCCAGGATCACCACAGTTTTAATGCAATTTTTAGAGCAGTTTTGCATTAAGAGTGTCATTATTTACCGACTGACAACAGATTCATAACAGTCGTAGACATTCGTAAGACTCCAAGTTCATGACATGTATTATGTCATGTTTATGACAGTGTTATGTCAGTGTCATGCACACCCCATCAATTAAAGTGTTACTGGACCACTTAACCTGAAATTCCCCCCACATTGCCATCACGTTGAATTTAACTGAGCTATGATTGTTTACATTTATTTAGATGACGGAACTGATTTTGGGTGTAGTTGCATAGACCACTTCAAAAAGCACGAACTTTTTATGATCTTATCAGTATTTACCATCAGATTAAAAAAAATCTGACTCCTCAAACATCAAAGGAAAGTTTAATCTGGGAGTTACCTTAGTCACAAAGTTAGAGAAGAAATTAAAAAATGTAGAGATGATTGCTTTTAACTTAAAAGGGTTGTCATTGTGTACAGGTTTTGTGATATGTTAATTATTCTTGTTAGTTCGTTTTTCCATATACTTGGTAATCATTCAGTTGTAATTCTTTATTAAAATAACCTTTTTTCTAACCGGCTGATATAAAGGGGCTGTCCTCTATTGTCCTCTGGTTGTTATTTTCATGCTTTCAGTTCCACACAAGCCATCTGGTTTTGAGGCCGAGGCAGAACTGGACACCCGGATAATGCTGTATTGGCTTTGGCCTGTCCAAGACCACATCATCAGTTATGAACTAAGTTACTGGGAGGCCAACAGTCCCACAAACAAGGTAAATTTACTCAGAAATGAAATGCTGTATTTCAATGCAAAGGTTTTCATGTGTTTGGATTCATGTAAAACATACACTATTGTGCCAAAAGTATTTGCTCACCCACCCAAATTATCAGAATCAGGTGATTCAATCACTTCCATGGCCACAGGTGTATAAAATGGACATGCAGACTGTTTTTATAAACATTTGTGAAACTATGGGTCGCTTTCAGTGAATTCCAGCGTGGAACTGTGATAGGATGCCACCTGTGCAACAAATCCAGTCATAATATTTCCTCGGCCCTAAATATTCCAATGTCAGCTGTCAGCTTGGTTATAAGAAAATGGAAGAGTTTGGGAACAGCAGCCACGAAGGTCAGTGGATGCTGAATCACATAGTGCGAAGAGGTGCCCATTACAGACCTCCAAACTTCATGTGGCCTTCAGATTAGCTCAGGAGCAGTGCACAGAGAGCTTCATGGAATGGGTTTCCATGGTGGAGCAGCTGCATCCAAACCATACATCACCAAGTGAAATGCAAAGCGTTGGATGCAGTGGTGGAAAGCTGCTGCCACTGGACTTTAGAGTGGTGGAGGCGTGTTCTCTGGAGTTACAAATCGCGCTTCTCCATCTGGCAATCTGATGGATGAGTCTGGGTTTGGCGGTGGAAGCAGGATTATGGTGTAAGGTTGTTTTTCAAGAGCTGTAGTTAGCCTTAGTTCCAGTGAAAGGAACTCAGAATGCTTCTCTTTGTGGAGATCTTTGTCACATCACAACCATGGAAGCCTGTTTAGTCTGGTTACCTGCACCTCCCGATCGTCAAACTCTCTGACGTTGCTTCCTGTTCACTGCTTTTAACATATCCCTCCTTCACCAGCTTTTTCCCTCTCTTCTTGAGCTGTATTTGATGACCTCATCCTGAGCAGCAATCAGAGTTGGAGACTAAAATAAAATTTGTCTTTTTCTTTCTGTGTGGTTGAATTTCTGGGTCCCCACTGAGTGACCTTACAATACCAAGACATTTTGGACTATTACATGCTTTTAACTTTGTGGGAACAGTTTGGAGCTGGCCCTTTCCTCTTCTATCACGACTGTGCACCAAGCACAGTACATAAAGACATGGATGGCAGAGTCCGGTTTGTTGAACTTGACTGGCCTGCACAGAGGCCTAACCTCAACCCAATAGAACACCTTTGGTTAGGTGTTTAGATTAGATCAGAGATTGAGAACCAATCTGTGGTTGTGACCTCGCAAATGTATATCTGGAAGAATGGTCAAAAATTTCCAAAAACACACTTGTAAACTTTGTGGGTAGTCTTCTCAGAAGAGTTGAAGCTGCAAAGGGTGGACCAATGTTATATTGAACCTAAGGATTAGGAATGGGAAGACACCTAAGCGAGTCAAGACAGGTGAGCGTGAGCGAATATTTTTGGCAATATAGTGTAATTGCTAATGTGTGTGACTATAAGCTTGCCCAAAATAAACTTGTACATACATGCAAGGGTCATAGGCGTAAATCTCGGGTGGGGTGGTGGGGGGGAATATTGGGGAGCTCCGGATCCCCCCAATCTTGGAAAAGTCTAGAATTGTCCCCCCCCAAAGAAATCATGAAAGAAACCTTTTTATTTAAAAGGTTTCTTTCATGCTCATTTTAGTATGGAGAAAAAGAACAGGCAAAAATGTCAGAACTCTGGATTTTCAGGTTGGGATTTTGTTTTCTGTGTTTTTCAGTTTCTCTTAGTTTATCAGTTGTGTTCTAGTTATCATTTTATTTACCGTTCTTGTTCTTTCCAGTTTCATTATTTTATACTTATTTTTGTTAGATCTGTCTGATTCTTGTGTCCCTTTATTTCTTCTCCCTTGTAGTGTTTCTAGTTGTTAATTTCTTATTTATTCTTTAGTCTCAGTTATGTCCTGCTCCCCTGTGTTTCCCCTGTGTAATCTTCCAGCTTCCTTCTCCCTGCCCCTTAGCCTGGCTCCTGCTGCAACTACTTTCACCTGCATATCAGTTACTTTCATCAGCTCAGGTCTTTTTCTAGCTCTCAACCTTCCTCAGTATTTAAGCCTCTCATTTTTTCCCACAACCCACCAGATCCTCATGTTTACCCCCATTAATCCTTTGTGCCTTCCAGTGTTCTCTGCATGTCTCCTGGTCAGTTGTTTTTGGGCTAATTTTGGTCTTACTCTGGTCTATGTGTTTTTTGTTACGCTTTTCAGTATTTTCATAATTTTTCAGCCTCTCTGCACATTTGGGTCCAACACTACAACAACAAACCATCATGTCAAAAAAAAACTAAAACTAAAAACTAAATGGGCACCTAACTTATTAAACGTCTGTTCTGAGAACCTCGGTGAGCTGAAATTGCATTGAAAAAGGCCAGCCTGCACAATCCTTCTGTTAAGTTGTAAGTAGCATACTGCGCATGTGTGAGATGTAAGGAGTGGGAGGCGGGGCTAGATCTGTGTTTTCTTCATTCTGTTGGGTGATGAGCGCGGGAGCGCATGTTGTTAACTGTTTATGGCGACCATTAAAGTGTGGATGCTAACGTCAGCAGAGTGATTATTGAATCAACACCTTCCTCCGTCAGACATTATTCAAAAGGTTTTTTTCTTTAGCTATATCTTTTTTCTTATCTTTTTCTAAAACCACACCAAGTCTGACTAATGTGATTGCAGGCCTGTAAACTCCCCCAGTGCAAAAATCCTTTAGCATCCAGCCATTTCTTTATTTTTTTGAAAATAAAAAAAAACCCCTAAAAACAAACTTCAGCCTGGGCAAAACATCCAACGCTCCCCTGTGGGTTGATTGGCTCAGAGGTGAAGGTTCTCTTTTTCTTTTAAAGTCTTCCTGCACCGTAATTTTATTTTTCCTTAAGAAAACTCCGCTGCTGGAGCAGCTCCACATTCGCCATGCATCACTCTCATAAACCTCCATTTTAAAAAGCTTGAGCTACCTGTGCAGCAGTGTTGTAGTACTAGAGATCGGTCTTGGTCTCGAGACCATTTATTGATGGTCTCGGTCTCGTCTCGGACTCGACCGCATTTGGTCTCGGGC
>NW_015116334.1:0-730 GCF_001443285.1 Poecilia latipinna | reverse complement strand
ATGAGCGCGGGAGCGCATGTTGTTAACTGTTTATGGCGACCATTAAAGTGTGGATGCTAACGTCAGCAGAGTGATTATTGAATCAACATTGGTAGCAGAGGATGGCCGCTGCTGGAAATTACAAAGTTCCCCCACCGTTCGACGAGAAGACGTCTTACGAAAGTTGGAAAAATGAAATTGAAATCTGGAGACTTGTTACCGACTTGGACAAAAAGAAACAGGCCCTAGCGGTTACCCTGTCGCTATCAGGAAGAGCGAGAGAAAGCGCGCTGGAAATCGCTGCGGAACACCTCAACGACGATACAGGAATGAGCGTTCTTTTAAACAAGTTGGATTCAGTGTTTTTAAAAGAAGAAAAGGATCGACAGTACGAAGCTTACACGGAGTTTGATCGGATCGACAGACGTGGCGACACGTCCATGATGGATTACATTATCGAATTTGAACGACGGTACAACAAGTTACGTAAGTTCAAAATGGAACTACCGGATGCAGTGTTAGCATTCAAGCTATTAGACACCGCGGGGCTAAACGTTAAAGACAAACAGCTAGCTCTTACCGCCTGTTCCACTGTATCTTTTGACAACATGAAATCGGCTTTGAAAAGAATCTTCGGTGATAATGTCTATCCTCCACAAGAGGGCGACTCAGCCTTTTTCACCAAATACACAGGCAAGCGTGAACGGAGTTCAAACTCAGAGCAAAGCCCAAGAACAGCTGCAGGGACTAA
>NW_015116333.1:23249-39446 GCF_001443285.1 Poecilia latipinna | reverse complement strand
AAAAAAAGTCACAGGAACCAGGAACAACAGGGAAAAAGGGGATTTAACAGAAGGAACAAAGGATCTGGGCTGATTGGCTAACTGATTTCATGTGTGAAGAGTCAGAGGAAGTGACACATGGGATTAGGAAATGAATCTAACAGTAAAGCAAAACTAAACATAATGAAACTAGAGCAACTAAAATAACTAGACACAAGAAGTAAACATAAGTAGAAGGTGCGTCTGGTTTATATTCAAACTCTATGGAGGCACGTCAAGGGCTGTTGCGGTGCATTTTGAGCCTCTAGCGCAGCATAATTTGAACTGTTTGGAGTGTTTGAAGCATCAAGTAGGTCCAACGGAAAACAACGGCTGGGGCTGATGCATCTGACGCGCCTTCACACTGACTTCAAATGTAAATCAGATGTGCGAAACATTAGGTGTAGAGCAAAATGTCAAGCGTCTGCATTTAAAGTGCAGATGCATCGAACTTGAAGTGTCGGATGCCTTTTTGATGCGCTTAATGCGTTTGGTGTGAATGCACCATGAGTTTGTTTTGTCTTATTTCAAGTGTACTAACATATTTGCACTAAAAAGTAGACTAAAATCAATGGGTAAGATTTTGTGTTTTTGCAGTGCAACAATTTTGTTTGTGTAGCTTTACTGCCAGACTGGCTTGTGTTTATCCTGGTGGGATTTCTGGTACATTCTCTCCTGTGAATATTCGATCTCGTGAATCCGGTGGTCCACAGTGAGACCGTCAAATCGGAGACTGCAGGTTAGGGAAAAAGTAACAAAGAAAAAAAACTTATCGGAGTGTGAAAAACGTCAGACGCAGGTGGCGTGTGTTGGCCTTTAGAATGCATTACTATTAAGGACGCTCCAGCAGCACATGGATCCCAACTAGGTTTATTGATTGTGCTCCTCCAGCACCCAGCTGTGAGGTGAATGGAATGAGCAGGAGAAAAAAAAAGAAAAAAAGAAAAACATTTTGCTAATGACTGCAGACTCCCATTTGGCACCTGGGGGAGGATAAGCGCTGCGCTCCAGCTGAGCTTCAGTTTAATTCAAAGGCTTTTTAACAGGCTTGTGCCTGAGCAGCATTCCCACGTTCACATGTGGAAGATTTATATTTATATACACATATATATAAAATGTCTATCCATTTGTCCATGTACCATCTGTACCTGCTTGTCCATGCAGGATTGCGGGGGGCTGGTGTGTCTCTCTCTGCGGCGGTCATTGGGTGAGAGGCATAATTCAACACAGAACAGAGAACGGTGCATGGAGACAATCACACCTAATGGCAGCTAACTTAAGAGATTTGTTTCAGGACTGAAGGAGCAAGTCGGGGAACCTTAATAGAACACAGGCAAGCACAGGGAAAACAGGCAAGCTCCATGAAGATCCGTTTACCTTCTTGATTCTGCTTGGCTAACAGTGCTACCAGCTGCGCCACAGTGGAAACACACATTGACATTTTGACCCAGATCCCCCAACACTAAAAACAATGGCTGCCCTGTGTATTTGTTCATTAATAGCCTGGTGAATCTAGCTGGAATGCTAATTAGCATGTACTCTCTTATTTATATTTTGAATTTTTGAATTTGCTACGGCTAACACCCTGCAAAGCAATCCGATTTTTTATTTTTTTTAATCTGTGAAAGGTAATATAAGACAAATAGAAATTAAGACTAAAAACCTTTTCAGCTTTTGCCATTGAAATTGATTCTTTCAGTATTAGGCTTTTTACTCCTGTTTTGATTATGGAACAATCAGAAGTTCCATAATGACATGGGATTTTTTTTTTTTTTTTTTTGTTTTTTTCCTTTTTTTCACACATGATCAACATTTGATATTCTCTGCTTCCTTCCTGACAGCAAGCTTTACATCTCAGCCAACATATGTGGCTAGATGGAACAAGTTGGTCAATGTTGTACCAAAATCTGGCAAAGGTTTTGAAAAAGAAAAGCTTTAAAAACAGTTCTGAGAGAGCCTATGACAGAAACACATTCATCATCCAAGCTGGGACATCTCCACGCTTCCAGGAGTTCACGGGAGTTCATTAAAGACCTCACTGCTTTCTCTTGACAGTGTCTGATACATGCTTCGCTTATAGTTCCTGACAGACAAAGCCAAGGATTTTTTTCTCATTTATTTTGCTGTAGATTCATAACCAATCAGCACTTGTGTTACCAATATGTCAACTTGCTGAGGTCAGCAAATCAGACAAAACAGCATTGGATGTCTGTGCTTGGATCTAAAAGCCCCATGGGTCTCCCGGCCCCCCAAGGGACCCGGACCCATATAATTGCAGCTATTGTGAGGCTGAGTTGAGCCAGCTGAGCCTATAGTATAATATTAATGTTCTCTAAGAGGAGATCCTATACTATACATTTTCATATGTTCATTAAATACTATGGACCTCTCCTTCAGTCTCAGATAACTGAACTAAAGACCAAAGATTAACTATTCAATCCATGGAAATGGTTCTTGCTACAAACGTGAGCTTGTTTAATGTCTCACTCTGTATTCCACACAGACTGAAGGCAGTTCTTCCTTTTTGACTGATAGTTAAATGGTTAGTTTGGATTTTCAGTAAGCATAACAGTACCTTTAGCATTAGGAGAAAGAGCTCGTCTCACTGAGTTTGTTGGAAAATATCTTCTTAGGGCGGTTGAAGCTAATGGCTAGTCAGTTGTACACCGTGGATATTAATTAATATATTAATATTAATAATATGTCAGGCAGGATACCTGTGTGGCAGCTCTAATAAAAAACAAACTCGCAAACAAAACTAGAACAACCTTAACTCCGTCACAGACTTAGCCAGTTCTTCTCAGACTGCGGTTCAGTACAGCAGCACTAAGAACTGAACAGTGCTCCCCCTGGCGGCTGTGTAGCCTAAAAGCGCCAACACTGCTGCCCAATCAAACCAAACAATGGTGGAATCCCACTTCATCTCAGCTAGCTGAAATGTAGCTGCAAGCTAACAGAGACAGCCTGCTTATTTTTCATACAAATTTGCTGTGCCTGTAACGTACAGTATGACAGAATCAAACCACTATATGCTTTCAATGTTATAGTTTAGTTTGAATATTGAAACAACCTATCTGATGATATTCTAATGGATTAAGATCCAACTGTATAATCAGTCAGTTAAAGCCTGTTTTGTCTCTGAAATCAGACCCGGCTCCAGAGGAATTCAGCTGGCTTGTTTTGGGTGGGCATCATAAATCTGCTTTTAATTTCATATAAATATATAAACAAACCTTGTAACCTTTCAAATTATATTGTGTTGTTAGTATAAAATAAACTAAAATTATGTAAACAGTGACATGTTGAAAATGCTGAATAATACATTCAAATTAGCTCATATTATGCAGAAATCTAAGAATACGATGTGTTCAGTCTCTGAAGACTATTTATATTAATGCAAAAATCAATCCACTAAAATAAATATGACATCGTATTTGTAATAAGACATATTAAATCTGTTTACAAAATTAAAATTTGTAGATATAAAAAAATAGTACATTTCTGCCAAAAAAAAAAAAAAGCTCAGACATTTTGTAGAAAAAAAAGGGAAATTTCTGAGCTCCAAAATTTCAGAATTTGCAAGGAAAACTCAGGAATTTTGAGCTGAATCTCAGAAATTTTCTAGAAATGTCTATGTGTTTTTTTTTTTAGAAAGTTCCTGAGCTTTTGTGGCAATTTACACTTTTTTTTCTATGTACAATGGCAATAATACACTGTTATAAGTAAGAACAGGATTAGTTCATAACACTCCCGTAAAAGTACAAAGTGCAGTGCAGTAAAACTCTCATAAATATTTTTTTTTCCCCAAAATGTTACTCAAGTTGCCTATTCTTGTTACCAAGCTTACAGTGACATATTGGCATGGATTAGCTTGTCAGCTAACATTATCTGCATCCAAAAGCATTGCTCAACTCAATTTGTTTAGAAAAAAATAAAAATCTGTGTATAGTCTTTAATTCTCACAACCTGTTACTGGAGTGTTAGTTCTAGAGATAAGTGGTCTCAAATAAACTGCTGCCTCGCTCTTTCAGGCCTCCGGCAGGTTGAGCCCCGGTGCTATCTTTGAAGAGTCACTGAGAGGCAGGGACAGATGACGCTACAAACAAAATGAAAGGTGAAGCAAAATGTCAACCGAGCCACTTTTCAGCAGATGAGAATCTGCTAACTGTGGAACCATCCCTAGTAATCATATTTAGGGGTAAGCTGAAATATGGAAAGGAGACAGGAACTAGGTCAGTGTTCTTACATCAGCTGCTGAGAGGAGCTATGATCTTATACATAATGAAAAACCATTTCACCGAGACAAGTTAAAAATGTCATTTGTCCAAAGTGTTTTCAGAACGTTGTTGCCAATATTTCTGCACATAGACGAAGATGAGAAAAAAATGGCCATGGCGAGTCGATACAGTTTAGATTTAGTCATTCTTTGCACTGAGAGAGATATGCTTTATGAAAAGCAGGTGGCATGAAACCCAACCGCTTGTATTGTTTATTACAAACAAAAAAAAGTTTGATGAAACAAAAAATGTGAAGAAAAAACATAACAAAAAAAAAACCCCAACAAGAAAAAATGACAATACAAAACAGAACCATGTATAAGATATAATACCTTTACATTTCACAAGACCCAGTTGATCCAAAACACGCAATATGAAACTACAGCTGTAATATGGGGGAGAGTTCGATTCAATGCAATCATATTTTTTTATGTCAATAGTATATTTTGCCATATACCTCCAGCACATACACACATATCAAAGCCAAAAACACGTAAAATCCAGTGAGAATATTTTGATGCAATAACATCAGTGATCCACTGTTTAACCAAAACTTTGTATTTTCCCACCTTTGTCCGCTTCTCTCTCCACGTCCATTAATTTGAAACAAACCAAAAGCAATTTCTGATTAAATTCAAAATACATAAATTTGGGCTGTAACAATTCATTTACTGATTTTGGGTGCTTGATCACGAAAATTCCTTGAGGTAAATGATCTACCTTGAGGCTTTGTTAAACTATTTTTTAACCGTTGGGTGCAATGTCTGTTGTGCAGCACTCTCCTTTCCGCATTATTTCAAACTCCTACCATGCTAAAATACTTCCAGACCTCTGACTTTGGCCTGTGCTGCCTTTGCAGTGAAACCCCCCCCCCCCCCCCCCCATTTTTAGCTTTTCTCTAACATCTTCACGCTCCATTTTATTGCTTGTTGTAACTGCAGGGCAAGTCAAGTGCAAGTCTCCTGGGATGTGTGACTGATAAGAGAGGAGTCGAGTGCACAAGCAGTGGCTGCGCTTGTTACAGTGTGATTAACTTCTTCACCTTTCTTTTCTCACTAGGGTAAACTCACCCTCTCCCCTTGTTAGACTATAATAAGCAGATTAACACAAATTTATATTGTGCTTGTTGTAAGCTTATCAAGAACACGCCACAGAAGTCTGGACTGAACCCTAAATATCAACCGGATGATTTTAGGCCAAGTCTGGTTCGGACTAAAGGACTAAACTCCAGGAAACATCCACTACATACAGTGTGTGTTTCATTAAATGCACCTCAATGCAGCAATAACAGTATGTAGAGGTGGGCAGAGGACCAAAACAATTTACTCAAGTAAGAGTAGAACAACTTCAACATATTTTTACTCAAGTAAAAATAAAAAGTAGCCGTCAGAGAAATTACTCGAGTAAGAGTAAAAAAAGTATTTGGTAAAAAGTCTACTAAGGTACTGAATACCTGATCAAATTAGCAATCATTCAATGTTTAAAAATTTCATAATTTCAAAATATATTAAAAATATAAAGTTAAGTGGAAATGTTCATATTTTAAGGACAAAAATGACAATAATTCGTATTAGTAACAAAAAATAAATAAAATCAGGCAAAATAATTTTTTTCCAAATGATTTTCTTTCAATCAAAAAAAAACTTAGGAAACTTTAACAACAACAGCAGCTGTGTGTCTGTCTGGTGAATTGTTGGCTAAAACATGTTTGTTCTTCATTCAGTGGGTAGAGAATCTAGAAATTTCACTCAAGTGAGTGAAATTACTCAAGTAAAAGTAAAAATACAGCATCGTAAAAATTCTCCGAAAGTATTTTTTTTTCCAAAAGAAGTTATTCAAGTACAGTAAATGTAACTTAGTGCCCAGCTCTGACCGTATGTGAGGAAACTTTGATCTCTCATCCACTGATCTGTGCTCCCCTTGAAGAAACTCTGCAATTAGATCAGTTCAACATAAACATGCAGCGGAGCAACTAAAAGGCCTGATCCATACTGAGGCGGTGGCGTCGTAAATTAATTAAACATTCTCTTTGTAATAATTTGTAATAACTGACAAATGTGACAAAAGCAGCGGCGTCCTGTCAGACTGTGGGTTTATCCAGATCGACGGCAGATCGACGTTTAAACCAGGAGGATAATCTGAAGCGTTTGTACCGCCTCAGACACAGAAGCAAAGCTGGAGCCTGGAGAGCAGCGGGGTTGAGGATTACATTAACATTTGGCTCATTATCGAGTCATTTTTTAAACCCTGGCACAAAGGCTGTTGACACAAGCAGAGACATTCTTCAAGATGTGAAGGTGCACACCGAACCAGGCATTAAACTTTAACCAGGCAGACTCGCTAAATATTTAAGTGGTCTGTTCATCATAGGCATGAGGCCTGACACAAGCAGTAGATTTAACTTAATGATAGCATTTGATAGAAAACTATGCTGAAGGGTATGCATGTGTTGTGTGTTTGAGGTGGGTGCTGGGTGAGACAGCTCAGCACAAACATTTTTTATTTATTTTTTCCAATTTCAATCAATCTGGAACCCAGTGGTGCACACTAAACTGCTGGGCCGCTGTCAGGACCAGTGATGTGTTTCCTTAGGCTACGGTACATGAATGTGTAGTCTGCACACGGCTGTTCACAACCAATCACTGTCTGTCTTTGTTTCTAAGTAGTGAGCAGCTATTTGAACCTAACTGGTGAGCTCTTCATAGAAAGGATCCTAAAAGCAGATTACTTCAGAGTGTTTGTTAGCATGTTGACCACTTTGTGACCAACATCCAGAGGTGGGCAGAGAACCAAACGACTGTACTCAAGTAAAAGAAAGAAGTCGCCGTGCAAGAAATTACTGAAGGAAGAATAAAAAGGTATTTTCTAAAATGTCTACTTTGTAAGTATTGAGTAACTGATCAAATTATCAGTCATTTAATATTTAAAAATTACATCATCAGATGGACCAAAATCTAAAATTAAGTAGAATTTTTTTATCTTAAGGACAAAAATGACAATAATTCATATAAGTAAGAAAAATAACAAAATCAGGCAATTTATTTTTCGCAAATCAGTTTCTTTCCATAAAAAAAAAACATGAAATTTTAACAAAAACTGCAGCTGTGTGTGTTTGTGTCTGGTGAAGTTTTGGTTAAAACATGTTTGTTCTTCCTTCAGTGGGTTGAGAATCCAGAAATTTTACTCAAATAAAAGAAGAGATACTTCATAACAACGTTACTTTAGTAAAAGTAAAAAGTACAGCGTGGTAAAAATACTCCAAAAAGTAAATTATTTTCAAAAAAGTTAGTCAAGTAGCCTGAAACTCTTGGTAACACTTTATTTGACGGTGTGTGCATAAGACTGACATGAAACCTGTCGGAAACATGAAGGAGTCTTCATGGATGTCTGACTGTTTCATGAAGTGTCATTTGGTAAATAATGACACTTTTAATGGATCTTTAATGCAAGTTTGCTTTAAAATGTCATTATTTACCACATAATGCAAAGTTGACACTTTTAGCGCAACATTTAATGCAAATTTGCATTAAATTTAAACTTTTGATTTGCATTAAAAGTGTCATTATTTACCCGATGACTCTTCTTAACGGCAGTCATAAACATTCATGAAGACTCCCTCATGTTCTTGACAGGTGTTATGTCATGTTTATGACAACATCATGGGTTTTCAAATAAAGTGTAACCATATTTTTCAAAAAAAACATCTTGGTATGAAAAAACAGCAGACTTGCGTTTAAAGCTTTTCAGCAGCATTTTAGGAAGGGAGGTAAAAAAAAAAAAAAAAGAACAAGCCTGTGATGATCATGCCCAGCTCTAAAAATAGCTTTGCTGAATGGAGTGACATCACCAGCCCTGCGCAAACAAAGTTGATCATTAACTGTGTGGTTTTTCTCTGTGGAGACCAAGAAGCATCACATGCAGAGAGAATCACTATCATGGACACACGTGAAAGGACCTCTGTCTGAGAACATGGAGGTGATAAAAACACATTCTTAATGTCTGAAATTACCAGTCATTGAAAACAAACATACCTGTTTTCTAAATCACATGTCAAACTTGAGGCCCGGGGACCAAATCTGACCAGCCCTAGCTTTTTATGTGGCCTTTCAGACTCCAAATTACATCAATCAGTCTCTCCAGTTTTTCACAAATAAGCAAAATTCACACAAAATCAGTAAATCCACACTTTTTTCCCCCCCTGATTTTTACTGCAATATTTTCTCAAAACTTTGGGTCTAAGTCACAGCTGCCTCAGCCTCACTTGATGTCATGATGTCTGTGACCGATACTGCGATTAATAAAAAGTCACATTTAACGTCTTGCATTAGAGCAAATACAGTAAAAAAAAATAAAAAAATAAAAAATTACAAATAAATTGGTGCCACAAAATCTGTTATTTGGATTTCAAAAAATCACAAAAACAATCACGAAATCCTGGATGGACTGATCATTGAGAAAAGGTGTTCAATAATTTTTAATTTTAAGAAACACTGAATGCTGAAGCAAATTTCTATATATTGATATTTTAACTGTTTAATGTGTTTTATCAATACATTCTGGTCCAAAATCTATTCAATACTCCTCTTATAAATCACTTCAAGCTTTTCGTTCATAACTTCGGGGGCTTTGATTTTTCTCCATGCAATTTCTCAAAGTTGACCCCAAATGCATCAAAAAGGTACTCACCAGTGGCGGTGGCGTCCGTGAGCGATGGCAGAGGGGTCCTCCAAGTCTGACCTGGAGAAACAGGGGAGCAGAGAGATTACACACAATCTGACCACATGAGATCAATTTCATTGTCTCTAAAGGGTCGTTTGTTTTACAGCAATCAAAGAGCAATTGTAAACAGTGTAATAAGAATTAGAGTAATAACCACAATATCCATAATACACACATCAGAACGAAAGACTACCAAAGTCTCTACTCGGTCTTATCTCAAATTATGAAAGAGATGACAAATGAACAGTTGTGTCTTTTTTGCTGCATTTTATCTCTATTTATCAGTAAGCAGAATCCATCCACCTGTAATGACAGTAAAAACTCACCAAGGTTAGCGTTCGCCTTCATTGTGACCAGAGTTGGATAGTATCTAGTTACATTTACTGAGTTACTTGAGTAAAATGTCTGGGTTCTCTACCCACTGAACGAAGAACAAACATTTTAACCAAAAATTCACTAGGCAAAAACACACAACTGCAGTTTTTGAGAAAATTTCATAAGTTTTTTAGTGAAAGAAACTGATCTGGAAAATCTTTTTCTTTTATTTTATTTCTTGTTACTTGTATGCATTATTGTTATTATAGTAAGTAAAACCTACATCTTAACTGCCCTACACTTTACGTTTGTGCAGTACTTATTGTTGGCGTATAGCATGTAGTGTTAATAAAACAAAGTGTGACAAGACGTGAACACATTTTTTTGTACATTCCATATAACTGCAAGGCGCCATAACACAGTTTTGCTTCAAAGCAAAATTTAACCACGAGTGAAATATCAGACTGTTTTCACTGGGATAATCTGAATTTAACTGAATTTAGCTGCACTGCTACATGTCTCTTATTGTCAATAGGAGATCGGGGCGATGGTGGAGATGACCGGATTCGTCCGGTCATCGGCAGGTTGCTGGTTCGATCCGTTGTCTCTCTGTCGTTGCATCGTTGGGCAAGACACTTCAGCCGCCTTGCCTCCTGCTGGTGGCCAGAGGGCCCAGCAGGTGGCACTGGTGCATGGCAGCCTGACCTCTGTCAGACTGCCCCAGGACGGCTGCAACTACTGTCCAGTAGCTTGCCACCATCAGTGTGTGAGTGTGTGTGTGTGTGTGTGGATGACTGTATGTAGTGTGAAGCGCGTTGGGGTCCTCTGGACCTGAAAAACTGCTGAGCAAGTTTTTATCAATCTCCATATGTGATGCTTCAAGCATTAGTAAGTATTGTTTTGCATTCCAACTGAGTCAAAAATGAGCTCCTTGTATACTGGACATGACACGCTCAACAGCAGATCACCGTAGTAAGAGAGGAAGAGGAGATTGGTTCACCGGTCTCTATGGAAACTGCTGGGTGTGATGAAGGAAGGTCCACAGAGGAAAATGCTTCAAGGAAATGAGTCATTCTCCATTTCTCATTCAGAGTGATGAGTTCTTCACTATGAAGTGACTGGAGACGTACAGGAGCTGACCAGTTATGTTTCTCCAAAGTTTCTATTGGTTGCAATCACTCTATGACTGAAGTAGGTGTGTTGTGATTATAGATGTAAAAGTGGTGCAGAGCGGCTTATTTAAGTGGGGATTTTGCGCGTGGTTCTGGCCGTCATCGTGGGACACGTCGGGGAGCAGAGAGGCCATGAAAGAAAGGCAAAGTTGAAAGCCATGGAGTTGGAGGTATTCTAATAAGGATAACATTAATACATTTCACTTCAATAAGTATCTCGAAGTAGTGTAATATAAAAAACATTTTTGAAAAGTCTAACTAAAGCTCTAAACAGCTGTATCTAATTCTGCCATCTCACTTCAAATTACATTTATTTCATAGGTGAATAAGTACAATAAATGAAAGGGAGGTTCATCTAAGAATAGAGACAAACGTCCTTTGCTCACTGATTGTGGTCGTCCCGCTTCCGTTTATTCAGCCTTAGCTTTTTACGTTTTGACTTACCCTCATGACATCACAAGATGACGCTAGAGTTGGACACAGTTACTGCAGAATAAAACAGCGGCCTTTATAGTACTCTGTAAAAAATATTTTTTATTCAAAGCTTTTGTATACACAGAATGAAAGCACAATAGTTCACCTTTTTAAATCATATCAGTGGTTTTATTGTGTCAGTGACACTTTAAGAAGTTCTGTAAAACATTTTGAAGACCCAGCAACATGGATAAGTTTTTAAAAATAAACAGAGTTAAACAGAACAAGACATTTCAATTGTTGATAGTAAAGGGAAATCAGTTTACGTCTGTATATTTTCCATAAGCTTAGGTATTTCTTTTGTATATTCATTTCTGAACCCAGCAAACTGAATTAGGCATGCATGACTAATCAGAGTGCAGTGGAGCGTGAGAGCAGCAAACATGATGCTGCGTAGTGGGGAGCAATGATTAACTGATTACAGCTGCACCAGATAATCTAGCTGATCCAGCCTGTTGTCCGCACCCTATGGCATGGACTAACCTCCACAGAGGTGGCACAGCAACAGGCTGAAATGTCCGTGAACGTACCCATCTTTCTGATGCTCAGAAATGATAAAAGATCTTTATTTCTGCTGCTGTTATCTTCACATGTGGGGTATATATGAATGCAACCTACAGAGGTCAACAACGCAGAGTCGCAAACGCGAGTGAACAGACGAGCGAGCATTAAACTGGTGTGCTCAGCAGGCAACTTTCACATTTAAAAAAAGTTTAGAAAGTTCGGATAAAACCAAAGTAGTACGTACAAATAAGTAGCCACAACAAATTATCTTTCCTCACAGCACAACCAGTTTATGTTGGCATCCCCGGGTTGTTGAGTTGTTCTAAAGTTTGATTTCATTCTATGTTCGTTGTAATTTTGTTAGTTTCTTATTTTGATTAGATCAGTCTTATTCCTGTTCTTCTTCAGTTCAGTCCTTTCTTACTGACTCTGGTTTATTTCTTGCATTTATTATTCTTTAGTCCCCTCTGTGCTCTTCCTCACCCCCTGTGCCACTTCCTCTCTCTTCGCTCACACCTGCAATCAGTTAGCTCATCTGCCCAGATCTTTTTTCCAGCATTCAACCTCCCAGTACTTAGGCACCTTATTCTCAGTCACTCCTTGCCGGTTTCTCTCTTCTACTCCAGTTATTTTTTCAGTCTGTTCCATGCCGTCCCTTCCTCCCGGATTTATGGTTGGTCTTCTTTGGATTCCTTGTCTTCTTGTGATTTCTGTAAGTCTTTTGCTCTTCATTTTTTGTATTATATTCTTTATTCTTCATGACATCTCAAGCCTGCTGCATTTGGATCCATTAACAAGACACAACATGACAGTTTATGGTTAATAGCTTGTACTTAGCGCTTTACGAAGTTCATAGGACCCCAAAGAGCTTCACAACAACAAGGTGGATGAAATGTCTTGCCCGAGAACACAACGAAGGCGGACAGAGCGGAAATCGAACTGGCCACCCACCAAATGAGGGACGAACTCTTGCAACTGTCGTCCCAAGTTGTAGGTAATATTTCTAAATTAAGGGGTTTACTTTGTCATTATTTTATTTTATTTTTTTCCTCATCAGAACACTTCACATTATAAAACAACACAAAAGTAAAAGACAATAATTAAAATGGAATATATACACATATAGTAGAACATTTTGGGGTTAAGCAAGAAATCTTAAAAACCAAGAATAACAAGACCAGGCAGAAGAAGAAGAAGTGTCAAAGTAATGACATGTTGTCACCTCTTACCATACGGTGCATGTCCCATTTTTCCCAGAAAGTCTTCCCCTTTTCTTCTCGTTAAAGAATTTAAAGGTCAAATGCTCCATGCTCTGAATATTATTAACATTACACCAGACAACAGTGTTTGATAGTAGGGGGTTCTCTGTCAAGCCATCACTTAGTTACCTTAGTTACAGCTTTCTTACTTGCTGTCATTAGGATACATCTATCAGCTTCTGATATATTTCAGGTTTTAAGTTTAGCTGTTGTGTGGAAAATAAAATCCAAGTCTTGTCTTTTCTTCAATGTTTAGAGTATAACCGGAGAAATCACAGTGTCCTTGCAACAATGCCATCAGTCTGGGAACTCCGAGTTCTGGATCCTTCAGACTAACTGATACATCATCAGCATGGAGGCATATACTGTTTTCTGAACTGCTTATTGATATACCATGTAAGTCTGGATCCTGCCTACAGCTTGAGCGAGTGGCTCAATAAACAAGCTAAGTAACCCTGCACTGTCCGGCAGCCAAGGCGACATCCCCGACATAAACGTTCCAGAGAGGCTCTGGTTAACTTGAATTCTTGCAGTAGGACATGCATAATGTTCTTGTGCTGTTAATAAAATCAGCATAGAAACCAAATAAATTTTCACATAACTTTATAAAGAATCAAAGAACCAAAAATCAAAGGCTTTCGCCGCATCCAAACTAGCAACATAGCTGTTTGGTTTCTCCTTGTTCTCTCTATGGATATTATCTTGGGTTTGACCAATGAAGATTAAACCCAGGTTAATCTTCAAAAAGGGGCAATATTTCCTCCATCCTTTTAGCCAAAACAGCAGCATATATATTATAATCCTGGTTCAAAACACTATTTCTCCTGTAAGACCCACTTTTTGTCAAATCCTCCTCCCCACAGAAGTATCTCAGAAATAGTGGCCTCCCTCCTACATGGGGGTAAAACAAAGTTAAAGGAATTAGCTATCATTGATGTTAGTTGTTCCCTACTTCTCTTGTACCATTCCCCCGGGATTGACTGGGTTTTAAAGAGGAGATAAGTCTATTTCCAGGGATGAGATTGGATTAATCAGTTTCTCATTATGCAATCTACTCAGAGACGGGAGATCCAGCTGGTTTAGGAAGTTATTATCACCACAAACATCAAGTGGCGAGGCTCACATAAGAATGGACACAATTTTTCTTTTTTTTTCTCTATTAATTCTAAATCAAATGTGACTTTTTTGGTAATGGGTCTCCAGTCTCCAAAACCAGGATCCTGGAGGCGATAGAACCCGCCTCGTAGAACTTCTGTCTTGTAAATCAAAATTTTGTTCCTTCAGTTCCTCACTGGATCAGTTTCCTGTTTTAATTGCCTCATTTGTGAAAGTAATTGCGAGTGTCCGTGTTTTGCTATGTTGTTGCTGTAAATTTAAAAGTTTCTTTTGCAGGTCAAAGAGTCCCTGAGCTTTTACCTTGTTAGCAAAAGCTGTTTCAGATATTATAAAGCCCTTAGGATTACCTTGGCTGCATCCCACAGTATTGCTGGGATTACACTAACTACATCATTATTATTCAAATATCTTTTCAGGTTCTTATTTGAAGACAGGATTATTTAGCACACTTATATAAAATATCCATAATGTTTTTGTATGGCTAATATCCAAATGCAACTTGAAATGAAGAGTGGAATGATCTGATAAATCTTTATGGTCTATTTCAAATTATTTTAATCTGTCTCTGAAAAGTATACATTAATAAGTAATCACTTCTAGAGCATACATTATGTCTGTAGGACAAAAAAAAAAAAAAGAACTGTCAGTGGTAGTGGGTGTAGTTTTCTCCAGGGGGCGCTATTACTTCAAAATTCATGTAAATACGCCAGTGTGCTTACATGACTGAAAACAGCTAAAGCAATATTATAATGTCATGTAGTGTTCTGTTTTTTTTAACATAAACTTTGCCCTTCTATCTTTGTGAGAAGCAAATTTCTGAATGACTGTGACTGAAGTCAGGAATAGTTTTGTCAGATTCTTCTCCACAGAGAGCAGGGCTAATACAGTGAGACCATTGATTGAATAGCAACAGTGCAAATTCACAGAGCACCTATAAAAAAGTAGACCATTATATTATGTTATATAGGGCCTGTTCTAATGTCTGTTCCCCAGTCTTTCACAATATAACACTACTATGATTAAAAACATTGTAAAAGACCCATCATGGACCATACAACATCAGTAACATTTCTGAATTCTCAACCCACGGAAAGAAGAGCAAACATGTTTTAACCAAAAATTCACCAGACACAGACACACACCTGATGTTTTTGTTAAAGTTTCATAAGTTTTTTATTGAAAAAATGTTTTATTTTGCCTGATTTTGTTATTTTTTTTTATACTTATTGTCATTTTCAACTGTAAAACACCAACATTTCCTCACAATTTCACTTTTTGGTCCGTCTGATGATGTCATTTTTGCATATTAAATTATTGATAATTTGATCAGTTACTCAGTACTTGAGTAGACTATTTACCAAATACTTTTTCACTCTTACCAGAGTAATTTCTTGGATGGCTACTTTTTACTTGAGTAAAAATATGTTAAAGTATCACTACTCTTACTTGAGTCGAATTTTTTGTGTACTCTGCCCACATCTGGTCAGATCCTGATAAATCAAATCAGTTTTATCTCTAGAGTACAGAATTACATCAATTACTGGTGATTAGATTATTCATAAACTATCCGCCCATGACCACAGCGATGGATTTATTAGGGCTCCAAGCAAACAAGACACGAGAGGCATGGTGGACATAACTTAGGTAGAGCTATTGGAAGGAGGATCTGTCTTGTTGTGATTTCTGAGTTTGTGATTTCGATCCAACACAGTTCCCTATGAAGGATGGACCTGGTCCAAGTAGAGGAAACAGCCATGAACACACAGGCTACTGAAAGCACCCAAAATTAAAAAAAAATAAAAAAATTACACCAAAAAAACTAACTACTAACGTAGGAAAGGTTATTTTGGGTAAGAGTCAGCATAATGTCACATTTTCTACTCAGAGTCCTGTTCATAGCTAGAAATTTAATCTTACTTTAATTCAGATTGTGCTGTGATGTGTTAAATTGCTCCCGTGTCAGGAACTAACAGCGTCTGACAGTGCAGCACCCGCCCTGATGATTGGGCGCCAGCAGCAGTGGGAGGGAGGGAGGCGTGTGCCGAGGGGTTGGAGTGGAGCCGATTCAGAAACGCCTCTCACCCTCCCTTCTAAAAACCCATCACTGATCGCTCTGGACACAGAGCAGACATCCTCAACAACACTCACGTGAGCGTGGACATCAAAGCCCAAACCAGAGTGGAGAGTCGTCTGTAAACCTCTGACCAAAGTTCAGTGAAGCCTATGCAACCCTGCAGCCAGTCAAGCACGAGCTGATTGTGTAAAAACCTGACCTCCCCCCACCACAACTCCACCGCACCGCCCACACCTTCTGCCACGCATACGCCCCCACCCCTGACCGGA
>NW_015116333.1:0-20123 GCF_001443285.1 Poecilia latipinna | reverse complement strand
CCCCCCCCCCCCCCCCCCCTCAGACGGCAGACAGAAGAGAGAGGCATTAATTATTGAACACATAACCTCTGATTTCATATTTGATTTTGTGCTGCCCCAATGGCACAAATCAGAGAGTTTGCACAATAAAAGAACCGCCAAAGGTCAAAACCGACAGAGCCCGGTTGTTGCTTTGATTTGGGGTTAGAATATTTGGCAACGCGGTAATCCTCTAAAATCCTGTTTGGAGTCATTTATAAAGGGATGTACCTGCTTCAACAGCATCCATATGTATGTTCCTGAAGGTCCTTGATACACTAATTAGACGCAACATTATCAGAGTTCACAAAAACTGCTAACCTAGCAGACGTGCCTCAGGCAGGACATTTTTGAGACGTATGACTGTTTACTTGCATGCCTCAAATTTGTCTAATTGCAGATAATATGGTGGTGGCCTCTAACATTTGAATATTTTATCAACATGGCCAATAATAATTTTGCACATGCAATTAATTACAGCTGGTCCTGTTGTGATTATGAAGAGGACAACAAGACAAGTGCTGCTAAAATAATATGTTGGAATAATAATTATTAAAATAAACAAAAACTTTTTTTAATGGAAAACATTTTTTACCATGAAGTTGGGATGGTCACTCTACTCAGACAAATATACTAATAATAATTTAAGAAAGCAGAATGTTTTTTTTTTGTTTGTTTTATTAATTTTGACCTTCATGTTGTGGCCCCCTACAGTTAAATATTAACTTTAAGGTAATGGGGTGTGTAATGTAAAATCAACCTTTTTGAGCTATGGATCATGTAATAATGTTATTCCTTCATCAAAAACACACCTGGAGGCCTGCTTTCCTTCTTTCATGCATGTTTCAGAAATCCTTGAATCTCCCGTGGCAACCATTAGGGACTGCTCTCACAAAGTGGCCTCTATTTCCACAAAACACCTCCACTGGAGCTTCAGTCTCCCACGATTGCTGCACTCACCTTCTCATCCCCACTCGGCTCCATCAGACTAGCGGCAGCAGCAATTAGCAAACACCTGGTGGAGCTGCACGTCTGACAGGAGTGGAACTGCTCTCCTAAGAACGCCTGCTAACGGCATAATGAGACACGTTGTTGTGACGATGTGCTGAAGGCGGAGCGTTGGAAAGAGCAGGAACTTCTTAAAGAGACAGAGGCCAGTTTCAACAATGTTTGATACGTGCTGCATTTTTAAAACAGAAACTAACAGCACTATGTGACACCCTTAAAAAAACGTCCTGGATATAACTCTGCTCAGCAGTCTTAAGGAGACTTTCACAGCTGCACTATTGTCAAAATGTGCTTCTTAATAAAGAGAGCCAGCTGCTGTAATCTTCTCCACAATTTTCTCCTTGGCCTATCTGCTGTGTTTCTTGGTTTTCATTATGCTGTTTGTTCTCTAATAAACCTCTGAGGCTGGAAATGGAATAGCTCCATTTACGCTTAGATTTTATGACATACAGATGGATGGTATTTAGAAACTAGGTAACTTCAAATAAGAGTTGAGTAAGAGGGCTTAATAAATATTTTTTTTAAAACATGCTGCTGTTTGTTGGTGTTTCTTTGAAGGTAACTTTGACAACCGTTGCTCATTAACCTTCCACTTTATGCATCATTTTATGTTGGTCTATCACATCCTAACTGAATATTTTGAAGTTTGTGGTTTTAATGTGACAAAATAGAACAGTAGGAATACTATTCAGTTTCATAGTAGAAAAATGGCTTAGAAATCCCATTAAATGGTTGCAAACTAGAACTACAATATAAAAACTTGACTAATGACACACTAGCAGAAAACTAAAATAGTCTAGAACACAGGTGTCAAACTCAAGGCTCGGGGGCCAAATGTGGCCCGCCGTAGCTTTTTATGTGGCCCTCTGGACTCCAAATTACATCAATAAGTCTTTCCAGTTTTTCACAAGTCTGTAAAATTCACACAAAAACAAATTTCCACTTTCTTTTCTGATTTTACTGCAAATTTTCTCAAAATTGGTCAAAAACATTGAATACCTAACTGATATGGCAAGTCACATTTAACATCATGCATTAGCACAAATATGGTAAAAATTCCTTACAAACATCACCAAATGTTAAAAAAAAAAAAAAAAAAAAACTGAATCAATCACAAAAACTTGTAGGAACAGCTATTTATTGGTATTTTAACAGCTTAATTGGTTTTATCAATATATTCTGGCACAACCGGCCCTTTAAGAACATACAGATTTTAGAGAAGGCCCAAAATGAAAATTAGTTTGACACCTCTGATCAAGAAAGTCAGTAAATAAAAATAAATTTAAAGAAATCTTTTATTTCAATAAATTTAAAAAAAGTCTTGAATTTACCCAAAGGATGCAGACTTCCATTTCAGGCAGGGGTAACTTGTTCTACACAGGGGGTCAAAGAGGTTCTGGTGGATCTCATAGACCTGCACAGGCAATGAGGCGTGTCGTCTGCAACAGAAAGAGAGAGAGAGAGAGAAACAAGAAACCGTCAGAATAATACGGAGAGCTTTTCTGACCAACAGTCATCACTTTGTACATTAACTCAGAAAAATTTGAATAAATTAGTTACATTTACCATACGGAGTTACCTTATGGTAAATTTCAATGTCTTTAACTGACTAAATTTAACACAGTAACTCATGGAAACAGCCATTTATGTATGTCTGTCAGTGCAATTTAGGCTAATTGATGACAGTTATGGAAAAAATGAAGAGCCCACTTTACTGAACCCCATTGAAAACCTGGTTATTCCAACAAATATTGATTTTTGAACTCTTCCTGTGTGAAAACATTCGTATTGTTGTTTCTAAATGAATATGAACTTGTTTTCCTTGCGTTATTTGAGGTTTGAAAGCGCTGCATCATCTTCATTATTTTGACCATTTCTCATTTTCTGCAAGTCAATACTAAATTTTTGCTTGGAATTTCGGAGACATGTCAGTAGTTCATAGAATAAAAGAACAATGCTCATTATACTCAAACATAACCTATAAAAAATAAAATCAGATAAACTGGTGGTTGGTTGGATGAATGTGGATGGATGTTACGTCTTGGAGTATTATTAATAGTATTGAGTTCTTTCGTCTTTGTAATGTTGAATAAAATGTGAAGCTAAGGGAGACACTGGTCATAGATCCTGCACAGGCAGACTGAGGAGTTCCAGATCTGAGACTTGCGTTGGATAAGCAAGTTTCTTTTCAAAGATTACATTTTTTAAAGGGTTTTGATCAGATAAAATCACACTTTAATCCACATTAAAGCAGTGGTTTACACTGTTATTCGGACAGGATACAACTAACCAATGGTGCTTAATATGAAACCATCTGTTTCTGTTAGCTAGAAGAGTGGAAAATCTTTCATTTGCATCAGTTGTTTAGAAAGACATAATTATTTATGGAGGAAAAGCTGCTCATCAGTGAGATAAAGTCAAAGATTCTTGGATCTAATCGCACCTTAGAGCACCATGTGGTGGAACTGGTGTTGCAGAAAGGCTTTGGGATCAGCTCAGCCGCTCTGCTGTGCACCACTGCTTATCCTCCAGAGGCAGATCAACAAAGATAAGACACACAAAGCTTTCTAACATGCCAGTATGATCTCAGCTTTAGTTTGTGTGGTGCACGAAACGACGGGCAAAGAAAGGAAATTCCCAGACACCAAAGATGACTTGAGTTTTACAGAACAAGCGTTCAAAAAAATCACAGGGAGCCAAGGCAGAAACACAAACCAAAAAATAAAAATAAAAAATCCATGGGGAAGAAACCAGCAGGGAGACATGAGGAGAAGACAGGGAAGTGACAGGAGGAACCAACAAGGAGTGACTGAGAAGGAGGTGCTCCATTACTGGGATGTTGAATGGTGGAACAACAGAACTGGGCTGATTAGCTAATTGGTTGCAGGTGTGAGGGGACAGAGAGCAATTGGCACAGGGGGCGAGGAGACAAATCTAACAGTAAAGCTAACTGAACTTAATAAAACCAGAGTAACTAAAAATAACTAGACACAAGAAATAAACGTAATAAACTAGAATCACTAAGAAAGGACTGAACTAATGAAAAACAAGAACAAGGTGATCTAACCAAAATAAGAAACACACACAAAATGATAATGAAAATAAAACTACAAAGCAAACTAAGATCCTAACACTATACCAAAGAGCTACAATTAAATTTATGGTAATATATCTTTTTCAGTGGAATATCTTGCATCAGATGTAGCTGTCATGTCTCTTGATGCCTCAGCAACAAGGGCTCATGGTGTTCTTCATAATCTGTTTACTGATTTTCTTCAGGAAAGCCAGATGTAGCCAACAGCTGCTGGTGAGGGGTTTTATCAAGTATTGGATTGGGGTCAAATCAGGACATCCTCCAGCAGCAGTACAGCTGATGACGACTTAAACAGTTTGACCACAGGTATTAACATCTGATCATGATAAAGGCATAAAAAAGGGGTGGGGGGAATAACATCCTTCTAGACACCAAAAGCATTTATTTTCCAAATATTTTCCAAGCCAGATTTACTTGACACTTTGAAATGTATGCCGCTAGCCAAATGCAAGTCTTTTTTTTAAGCTTTACAATTCTGCAGGAAGTAAATGAGAAAATATTTGTTTGTACTTTTGCTCCCCAAAATGACATGATTGTAGCTGCTAACCTCTATAACCTCCGGGCAAAATATGGACCTAGGAAGCATTTTATTTGACCCCACACACACACAGCGTAAAAAAAACAAACAAAAAAACTACAATAGCAAGCATCAGTAGAAGACAAGATAAAGTGACTGATGTTACTGGACAAAAACTGTACAAGTGTCATTTGAAATACGTTCTTACACGCAGAGGTGGGTAGAGTAGTCAAAAATTATACTCAAGTAAACAAGAGCAGCACTACTTAAACATATTTATACTCAAGTAAAAGTAAAAAGTATCTGTCCAAGAGATTACTCTAGTGAGCGTAAAAAAGTATTTGGTAAAAAAGGCGACACAAGAAGTGAGTAACTGATCAAAACCTGTCAATTAATATTAAAATATTACATCACCAGACAGACCAAAATATTAAATTATGTGGAAATTTAGGTATTTTAAAATCAAAGTGAAAATAATTTAAATAAATATCACAATTACAAAACTAAAATTAGGCAAAATAAATATTTTTGCCAGATAATTTTTTTAAAACTTTAACAGAAACTACAGCTGAGTGTGTGTGTCTGGTGAATTTTTGGTTAAAACATTATTTTTATTCAGAGGGTAGAGAATCCAGACATTTTACTCAAGTAAGAGCAGTGATGCTTCATAATAAAATTACTCAAGTGAGTAAAAAGTACAGCATAGTAAAAATACTCCTAAAAGTACATTTTAGTTACTCAAGTAAATGTAACTGAGTAAATGTAACTAGTTACTGCCCAATTCTGCTTACATTATGTCTTAAGGCTGAAATGTAATAAAATCAGCTTTTAAAGATTATGAGTTTACAGCTCTTTCACGCGCTTTGCTTTCTTAACTGGCTAGAAATCATTGTAGCATTCAATAGCAAATGTGATTTTTAGCAGGATTTGGCTTGATATTAACATTGCTGAAGCGTTATATAACCATAACCTTGGTGCCACCATAATCCCCTCCCTTAGACAGCGAGGGCCTAAATCTAGACCAATGTCCTGTGCTTATAAGTTCATCGCGGTTCAGGCTGGTCACAGCAGCCGCTCCGTCCTGCGCGGATTAAAAGCACAACACAGAACGACGAACGCTTCAACAGCCCGGACAGCACATCTGTGAGCAGATGTCAAAGATTCCAGGAAGTAGATGTCCCGGCTCTTCGTCCTGACGTTAGCAGAGGTTCCGGTGACGTGCCTCGGTGGTCCTCCATCTCATTCCTCAATCCGGCTGATGATGGATTAAGAACACAAGCAGGTCTGCAGTGGCAGCAGGCCAAGAAAATGAAACCAAAAACACTCCTGTTGCACAATCCTGCTGCAATTTATAATCCTAACAACCACTAAGCGTGGCAAATAGGAAAAGCTTTGGAGCTGCTCTGTGCATTTTGAGAGAAGGATAGGATTTGTTATATTACAGCGTTTTGTTGCTTTTTTTAAGCTCCTTGTACTCAACTCTTTCAAATTTCTCACACTTCAGTAACAAATTTGTTAACACTTTGACAGGGTCTGCATAAGACTGACATAACACTGTCATAAACATTAAGGAGTCTACATGAATGTTTATGACTGATTTGAAGTGCCATTCCAAAAAGTTGCTTCAAAAGTTGGATTAAAAGTCCATTAAAAGTGCCAAATTTGCATTATTTTGTAAATATTGACACTTTAATAGACTTTCATTGCAACTTTTAAAGCAACTTTGCATTAAAAGTGTCATCATTTACCGAATGACTTCTCATGACAACAGTCATAGACATTCATAAAGACTCCTTCATGTTCATGACAGTGTTACGTCAGTCTTATGCACACCCCGTCAAATAAAGTGTTACCACAAATTTTTTGTTGTGGAAAAAAATCCAAGAAATTCAGGTGGTACCAAGTATCGCATCGTAGTGATCCGATAATTGGTGCCACCACCAAGTATCGCATCACTATAAAGTACAAATTGTACATGTCTTTATATTACGAATTATTTAAAAAAACTTTATAGCTGCAAACCAGAATCATCAAAATTTACAGAAATAAAGTAAAACGTGTGGATGTACATTTATATAACTGCATTAGCACGTATACAGAATATTAGGTAATCAGAAATAATAACTGGAATGATATTCTTATTTATGCACTAGTATTATTTATAATAGCTGTTTTTCTGCTTGGAGGGGGAAAAATCTGCCAGATCATATTGTATATTTTGTTCTACGTATGTTTTTTTTACTCAGTCTCCTCATCCTGAGAATCCCATCCTGAGTCCTGCCTAATTTAGGACAACTGCATCCTTCTGACATGTGTCTACATAAAGATGCTGTTGAGTCTCTAAGGTTTTCCTTCACCATTGGGTTATGCATCCATTTCAGCTAAGAATGAATCAACAGAGAGTAAATGGCGCCCTTTACACAGCAGGAAAAGTATTAACCCATCGTATCCCACCCAACCCAATCTCAGCATCGTTGCAGCTGAGCAACAGTGATGAAGATGAGTCACAGAGATTTGGTAGTCATAAAAAAAATGAATAAATAAAAAAAAGTAACGTTTTATTTGTCGGGAGCTTGTCACCGGTACACGGCTCTCATTATCCTGATAATGAGAATCTCTTTACCTACAAAGGAGCTGGGAAAGAGCTCTGCACTCCAGGTTTTTGGGGGAGATAAAGGCGCAGCTGGGTAAAAACAGCACGGCGGAAGTGACAAACAGCAGCCGATGAAGCTGCAGATGTTTGACAGAATCGAGGCTTTTGTCGCTGGCTATTTTAGAAAGCGCAAATTACAAATCCTTAAATGATGAAAACAAGCGCTCTTCTGACAGTTGCTTCTTAGCATCTGACGGAGGAATTTTTAGAAAGTCTATAAATGCCTTTCCCCAGGCGACACTTCGTTGATCGTACCAGAACACGGACTGACACCAGCTGGTGAACTTTGAGCAGATTCAGAGATAAAAAGGATCTCGAATGCATTTTCATATTGTTCAGGTCAAAATTCTGCCTAATTAGTTTGCAGAGGATCATGTTCTACGAGGCTTTCGTGATGCAGCCCAGCAGTGACTCAGAGTTCCACCCAAACAGCAGGATAAACAGCAGAAACACGACCTTACACTCATGTAAATACAGACAAATTAAAGCTTATTAGCCTATCCGCTGTTTGACGGTTGTAACATTTTTTTTGCATTGAATTTTTTAACTGATGGATTTGATGAAGTTAACAGTTAAACTATTTATTGATTAAACTCTAAATAGTTTAAACTAGGTAAAATAATTGTTTTGTCCTGGGTTGTTTTTGGGTTTGTTTATTCTGTATTCCTTTGGGGGGGCTTATTAAATCAGTCATATCTGTTTTACTTTAGTTCAGTCCTTCATTAGTGATTCTAGTATACTATGTTTATTTCTTGTGTCTAGTTATTTCTTATAACTCTAGTTTAGTTTCTTAGATTCAGATTTTCTGTTAGATTTGTTTGGTTTTTGTTCGACTCTGGCTCCCTGTGGGTTTTTTTTTATTTTTTTTTATTAAAACCTTCTTCAAGCTGCCTGTACCTCTCTCAGTTTGGGTCCACAACTCAACCACCATGCAACATGATAATAGTAACTTTAAAGTATTTATATTTGTAAAGTAAACATTATTCATGATCATTGTCGATACTTTTGGCCTCAAGCAAACATTTAAAATGTACATATTGATTCATTTGAAATGTCAAAGTTAAAGGACTTAAGTTAATTATTTTGTTCATTTGACTTTATATGAGCACTTTTGTGGGTTGATTCACAGTGGTTTGCTTAGTATTAATTTCTTTGCAGTCCGAGTAAAAATAATTTATGTAAATTCAAATAATACATGTTG
Source organism: Poecilia latipinna (assembly GCF_001443285.1). NCBI lineage: Eukaryota > Metazoa > Chordata > Actinopteri > Cyprinodontiformes > Poeciliidae > Poecilia > Poecilia latipinna. The sequence continues at coordinate 11,632 of NW_015116333.1, read as the reverse complement.
GTAATATTTATTTATTTTTCTTTTTATGGGGTTATTTAAAGGTTTTTACCTGCTTCAAAACAGACTGTAAAAGAAAACTTTCTGACACAAAGATGAACAAATGGGAGATAAAAGATAACTGCATGTTAAAAGAAAAACTGTGCAGATGTCTTCATCCCTTTTCAAACAGGGAAGCAAATTTAAGAAGAACTTGACAACTAATGCAGTTCAGTTTACTAAATGTAAAACTTCTAGAGTGCAGAGACGAAAAGAGGATATTTTTAAACCGAGTAGGAAAAACATCCAGTACAGCCTTTAGACGTCCCAAAGGAACTTACTTTAAGCTCAGTGGAAAAGCTTAAAGCTGTGCAAGTTTTTATGTGATGGGAAATGAAACGGAGCATGTCCGGCTTTACTGTCAATACGTCAAACTACCACTGAAGATACAAGGATACTTTTGGCCTCAAGCAAAGCTGTGTAAATAACCCCAACATTTGAAATCTGTAATATTTTCATAAAGCGTTTTTTTTTTTTTTTTTACATCTTCAGGATTTAAGACAAAAAAAAATCCTTAAAACAATTCTTGATTATAACCCCAACCAACAGTTATGAAAGGCTTGTTTTAACACTTTGAAGTGATAGATAACCAAACCTGCTCTAATGTAGATGGATCCAGTTTTAATTCCCAGTCAGGAGGACGTTGTTGTTGTTGTTGTCGTTGTCGTTGCTAAAATGTATCTGACTGGATCAAACATCTACTGATCGGTTGGAGTGATGAAAAAGCAGTGAACCCTCCTGTTAAGTGGAGGGTGAAGCCTTTTATTGCTGGTGGGGAAACAAGCTGTCAAAGCAAATTGATTTATTACGTCGTTAACCTCTGACGATGTAAATATGCGATAATGAAATATGCAGTACCAGTCATCACCTCCTGCCTATAGTGCACTGCCTGGAGTTCATTTTATTCTCCAGCTACTTTCTCCTGTAAGTAGAATCTGGAATCTCTCTGAAGTATTGTTATTGTACAATGTTGTTATTGTACAATAACAATAATAATATTGTTATTGTACATAACAATATTATGTACACTTCAACTGTGAGAAACAAAATCCAGATAATCACAAACATGCATGAAAGAATCAAAGCAACACTGCATGCTTTTGATGATGGAATAACATTATAACATGACGTAAATCTAAAAAAATAAAATAAAATAATAATAATAATAATACATTTTACATAATACCCTTCACCCCCTTTTAATTTACTTACAAAGATCTGATAATATTAATCCATTTTTATTACAATATGTGGACACTCAGTCTGCACTCTTAACAATTCACTCAACTCAGCATGTCAAATGCTCAAAGTAGCTTCAACTGATGGCAGCTCAACTTACTCTCTGTAAAGTTCAGATAAAAATGATTTGACTAGTTTACTGTTGAGCTATGTCCGGTATTAAACTCTCATTCTCAGATTGTCAAACAAAAACTTTGACAAGATAGAGATGCAATATATCTTATGCATTTCATCCCCTTACACACACACACGCTATTCAAAACAGCAGCACAGCATAATAGTAGTCTAAAAGGCAATGTTAAGGATATGCCAACATTAACAGATAAGATGACCAGTTCAACAGCAGCTTAATGTCTTAGCTAGGAGTTGAGCCAATGAAATGTGGGATTTATTCTCTGTCTGCGTGTGTGTGTGAGAAAAATGGCTGAGTTCTAAATGTGCATTTAATGGGGAATAAGGGCTGGAGGGAAAACAAGTGACAGAGATTTCAGTAAATCCAGCAGGCACATTTTAAGTCCATCCATCACACTGTTGTAACCTATATGTAAATCGGCACACAACTTCTGCCCAAACTGACGAGGCAGGCGGGAGCAAATTACACCTCCGAGGCATCCCATTATGATCCACCACGATAACAGACGAGCAGCAGTCAAGTCCCGGAGCTGGAAGAGGAATGGATTTTGCCTGGCGATAGATCGACTTTATTTATGCACCTGCTAAAATTTCAGAGGGAAAACATTATCTGCTCTCAAACTGGCAGAGCCAAAAAGAGAAAGAGCATATCAATGCATACAGTTCTCTACGGTGGAGGCTAAATGCTGCAATCACAAGCAGAGGAGAAATCAGTGGTGAGCTAAATCCAAAACGGCAAAAAACACAGACATGCTAGAAATGCATTTCAGACCATTCCAGAGAAAAACAGAAAAACTCTCATTCTCAGTTATATCTTTTTGAGAACATTTTTAAATATTGATGGGAATATCATAGGCTTCCCTACAGTTCTGTGCTTGTTATGCTTTTATCAGATTACACATATAAAATCTCTGACGATATGTGCTCTAGAAACTGATTAGAAATGTTTTTTAGTAATGAACAGTTGTTCATCGAGGGGGGTGCCCCTGAAATCTAAAATATTTAGATTTCTGAAATCTAAAATATTTAGATTTCAAAACACATTTCAGAGGAAATAAGAGAATTATTAGTTCACACAGATTACAAAACTAAGTTAGGAAAATCAGCTAAGTGAGCTATTTATATTCAGAATTTATTGAATTGAACTAAGAGTTCTTTTTGAAACAGGAAACGGAACTGTGAGATGTTTCGTTTTAAGTATTAGTTTCTTTCTGTAGTTTATTTCTCATTTTTCTGTTTTTTTCTGATCGCTCCTCCACAGTATCTGATTCCGCTGCTACTTTCTTTGCTTTACTTATCAAACAGTCAGAAACGAAGGCCAGCATCTCCAGGATCATTTTTTGAAGCTCCTGCCTCGACATGGGGTTTATATTCAGAGCAGAGAAAAACAAGACTGTGAAGTGATTTCCCCAGAGAAGGTTTTGGTTTGGAGGTATACACATCCTTGACATTAGCATAAAACAAATCCAAAGTCTTGTTTTCTCTGGAGGAGCAGCTGACAAACTGGTGAAAGGTCGGCACTGCGTTTAAAATCACCAGGCATTGCCACAAAGGGTGTGTGGTGTTTGTATCCTAGCAACAATGGAACTGCTGACATCTCATGCATTATGTGTCAAACTCGAGGCTTGGGGGCCAAATCTGGCCCGCTGTAAGTTTTGGGCAAAAGCTGAAGGTGGAAAGTAACCAGCTGCCAAAATAACACTGGCAAACTCTTTTGGTAAATAATATGGACAGAAACTTACTGCCAAGAGTTCATGGCCTAGACTGCAGAGTATGTTGTGGATGACACCATCTGTTGTTCGCAAGCACTGCTAATCCACCTCGTTTTCTTTTCCCGCTCCTCTTTAAATCTCTTGTCTGCTTGTATTGACCCTTTGCAACTATATGACACATGACCACTTGAGGCGACATGATTGACATTGGATGAGAGTGACAGGAGAACTGAACAGAGGGACTGAAATTGTTTTTCCAAGTTATTTTGTTCATGGCTTCTAACTGAGTGAAGCTAGTTTGTCTGTGAATGTAACACACTTGGTTTGGGCTCAGAGACGGCAGTATTTACAAAAGTTGGGAATAGCTAGCTTAGAAACCGACCCATATCTCCTACGTCCTGATGTGTTGATCAGATTATCAACGTTGCCCAAATATACTCCACATTATTTATGTCACCATGTCATAAACGAGGTTTCCCCTTTACACCGGAGCAGCCTTAAAAACGGACAAAAGACGAGATGCTAACCAGTTTTTTCTGTACATGCTAGGCTACATGATGATTGAGCATTTTCTCATGGTTACTAATGGTTTGACGTGTACTTTGCACCATAAAGCAAAGTTTGATATATTTCTAATTATACTTACTTATGAAGTATATGAACGTTAATCTTCTTATGTCATTGCATAGTCACGATTACAACAATATCTGACGGTCTGTGTGATTGACGGCTGACATCCATCACCATCGTATCTTTCCTCATTGAAAGTTATACAATAAAATGATAAGTTTGGTTTCTATCCTCATCTGTCCTATGAGTACTTTTAAAGTGAAATCAACTAAATAGAAGCAATATTTGGTTACAGATGTATGGTTTTTGACAAGCTTCAAAGGCACACATTGGATGTTTTGACGTCCGTCACGGTGGAGCGGGCAGAGCTCTGAAGATCATGACGTCACACGCAAAGGGTTAATAGTCAGGGAGCCTGCGTGGAGACGCTGGAGTCGGGGATGTAATCCTGTCTCAGTAAAACACATTACAATGTATTCCAGTGAGTTTCTGTCAATGCTTGAAGTTCATCCATCTTGTTAGCCAACGCCTTCACGTTGCCGGTTACGAGGGATGGAAAAGACGGTTTGAACTTCCTCCTTCTCTCTCTCCTCTTTGCTCCGGCTCTGCATCCATGACGCCTCCTTTTCAACTTCTCTATGATTTCTGGCTTCAGTTGTGGTATTATTTCAAGCTTTTCAAATGTTAATCAGCTGCTCCCTTATACCACCCTGTTGCTATGGTTACGCATCATAATAAAAAGCAAAAGCAAATCATGAAAAATATATCCTCTCTCAAAAAAAAAAAAAAAAAAATCAGTCCAACTACACAGTATCCAAAACAAGAGGGAACCATTGTCCAAAATAAAGCAAATTTCCCCCCAGAAAGGCAGAAATGAAAGTTTGAAAAAGAAAATCTCAATGAAAGTACAAAGCTACTCCAACGTGCTGTCAACTGTTAAGAAAATAAATTTAAAATAAGCTAATTTTAAAACTTAACATGTCTTGATTGAAATAGCCTAATTATAGTTTTCAGATTAATAACTTATTCTGCCCTGCTGACCTTTATGTTACCTGTAGTTACAGCAGATTGTTTGCTAAGATCTTTTTGATCTGCCGTTTGTCTGTGTGGGAAACAATCAGGAGAAGTTCCAGTTTTCACATTGATCTGTGAAAAGCCTTAAAACAGCAGGAGTCCAGGCCAGTAGAGGAGAAGCTCTGCTTCCACTTTGTTTAGACAATGGGGAGAAATGGCCTTCGATCTTGGAAACAAATTGCAGGGAGTTTCTAACTTTAGAGAGGGTCAGAGACAGCTCCTGGTTGGATGAGCAAAGATACGCCTTATTTGAATAAATTAAAAGACAAGAATACGCCTTTACTATAAAACTTTCTACACAGGAGTAACAAATTAGATTTGCTCTTGCAATTCTCCAAAGACGTCTTAGCACGTCTTTGCTTTTCTTTCTTTCTTTTCTTCTTCTTTTTCATTTGTCTCAGGTAAATGAATGTATGTCTCTGTTGTTCTGCAGTTTCTGTTGTAATTTCATACGTTGTCTTCTATTAGATTAAACTCTAATTCTGTGACATCAACACTCATTGTTGTTTTCTGTGTGGCTTCACTTCAGCCCGCCGGGAGAACCTGGGATCCGTAAGAGGAAGATAGAGCCAGAGATTTCCCTAAAATATACTATAACTTAAAACCTTCTTCAACACAACCCTGAGCGGCGCGATTCTGCCAAGGGGGCAGAGAGCACATAAAACGGTGACTAGGAGTCAATGAGTGCGTCTCAGTCTCTTCTGCAGAGAATAAATGCTCAAAACCATTTGACTGAACTGGTTTCACTTTCTGCAACAACCCAGGAGGATTCGGACACAATTTTTACCCCGCAGGTGCTCAGGGCCACACATTGCCATCCCTTAAGCCTCCATTTATTTTTAGACCCAACAAACGATGAGCAGGCACATATGATAATGATGTCACACTCTAAAATAGCCTGGCAAAAACTGAGCACAAACAGCTTACTGCTGCGCATTCACTTTCTTGAAGAAAGCGACATTTTCGGAGGGCTGAATTTTAAGCAGCAGCTGCATCACTGCTGGTAATGTCAGATGTAGCGCTGGAATTGGTGAACTGCAACTCATTTGCTACACTTTTGCTTTCAGAGAGGCAGGAGAGGATGGAAAGTGCTGAGAGGACAGGCATGACCAAACAGTAGATAATATCAACTTGGAAAATGTTAAAAATGTTGTCATGTTGTTTATTTCATAACGTCGGCCTCATAGTATGTGGCTGTAGTCAGGTTTGTGGTTATCCTGTAATGTTTTTCAGAAGCGTAGATATTTTTTGTTGTTTCTGACCACCATTGATGATTTCCCCCTTGGAGACATTCATAGGAACGTTACCCAGTTCTGCTTAAGGAGTGAAAAAAATAATAATAATCCAGATTTTTCTTAATCAGAAACCCTGGATGACCTGGCTGTCAACATTATCGTTTTAGCTGAAATAATCATCATAGCTAACTTTCACATAAAGCTAAATTTAACAGCTGAATGGGATAGTCAATGTTAATCAACTAACTTGAGAAAATCTATGTTCTACTGACAGTATTTTATCTAGCATTAGCTTTTAAGCTAATTTTACCCTATCCATATCACACTAGACAGATTACTTTAAAGTTATTATGTATTTTTGGATTTTAATAAAATGTGATATGAAGCTAAATTTAACACAGTGAACGGAACACTCGATGTTAATCAACTAGCTTGTGAAAACCCTCTGTCCTACTGACAGCATTTTAGCATCAGTTTAATTTTGCCTTATCCATTGCTGTCACGCTACACGGAGCACTTTAATGTTATTATGTATTCTTACATTTTAATAAAATGTGATAAAAAGCAAAATTTAACACACTGAAAGAAGTAGTCAATTTGAATCAACTAGCTTGTGAAACCCCATGTTCTATTGGTAGCATTTTAGCTCGCATTAGCTTTTAAGCTAATTTTACCTTATCCTTATCTAGACAGAGTACTTTAAAGTTATTATTATGTGTTTATGAACTTTTGGATTTTTATAAAACGTGTTATAAAGTGACACACACCCATTAGCATATTATTTAAGAACACTTTTGCTGATTGTAGCATACTGCTCACTACTCTTACTGTTCAAATTCCTCAACATATGACCTTACAGTGTAGCTCTGCTTCTTACCATTTTTAACTATTCAGCAGGGATGCACTGATCTAAAATTAATCATTTTCAGAAAATGTTTTGCTTTGAACATTTTCGTTATAGAGAGGTCTGACTGGACGCCAAAGCCCAGAGCAACTATACTGCAACTTTTAGATGCATCCTTTCTCCAACACATCTGAATCAAATTCACTACTTCTTGCCAGGCCTCTCTCTGTGGAGAGACTGGAGAGGAAAGTTAGCATCCCTGTTTCAGAGTGATCAGAGTCAGAAGATTCTTTCCTGGTGCTGTCTGACTGGCCCAACACCTCACGTCATTACACAACTAAAGTAGCTGGATTTTTATTTTATTTTTGTGACATGGCAGCAATAGAAACTTGCCGAGTTCTCTCTCTCCGTTTCCATGAAAGAAACAAGGTCACAGTGAGGGGAACAGTGATCTGGTGCACTTTGCGCTCCCACCGTTTAACGCTGTGCTCTGCGCCCATTACGCAATCCATGGCTCCAGCTTCCATCGGCTGGAATAATCCTTCGCAGTGCGCGAAAGACACAAATGAGCAGCTGAGCAGAAACAAAAAAGTACCTTAATGCTGCACACAATTAGTGCTCTACAGCCACACGACATAAAGGATGAAGTTAGTACTTTGACAGCGCCCTGCTCGCCAGGACCACACGGCACACAACTTACTTTTCCTGCACGACGTTCTCCTCGATGCCCCCCACCGTGCAGTGGTTCCCCTGAGCGAGTCCGCAGGTGGCCAGGTGCCTTCGGTGCTGATCCTTCAGACAGGCGTTTTCCTTGCACAGATCTGTCACCTGGAGCTCCAGCTCCTCTATCCGGATCCTCTGCTTCTCCAGCAGACCCTGCTGGGTCTCGATGATCTTATTCAGCTCCTGTAGGTACTCCGCCGCCTTGCTTGGGTTCTCCGTCGGATTCTCCATCTCAGCTAAGATCCGCTGTCCGTCCATGAAGGCGGCTTCCACGCGAGCAGAAACACACCCACCTTCCCTATCCACCCCCCACCACCCCACCTCTCCAGCTTCCTCTCGGGCTCAGCGGGAGTGAGACGGAGCGAGGTCCAGTCCGCTCATCCCGCTCCGCTCCGACATTGTCTGCTGTACTACGGTGACAGGCAGTAACGGTTCTGGAGGAACTTGGCCGGTTTTGGTTTGCAGGTGTATGGCGAGCTAGGTGCCGCAACCATCCTCCAACCCCGCCGCCCCGCGCACCAGAGAGAGCCGTTTAACCCTTGCGGGTCCGCCGGCTTAGCGCTGCGCCGACATGTTCACTGACTCTCCCCTCGCTGCTCAGCGGGAAGCACGCGCGCATAGGTTACGGCACGTGCACCTGTTCAACAACAGGTGGACAAAGTTTCCATCGACACGACCCGATTCAGCTGCACTCCCGCAGATAGCGGCGGTTCTGGTTACGCCAGGCTACAAGCAGAGGCGAATTGTGCAGTTTTATAGGACAGCATTCAGCTTCTATGCGCCACAAATCTGGAACAAACTTCCAGAAAACTGCAAAACAGCCGAAACACTGAGTTTCTGTAAATCAGTACTAAACCCCCACCTGTTTAGAGTTGCTTTTTAATAAATGAAACATTGACCAACGTAATTGATGTGTAAGATTTTGGTGATGGCACTCGACAAAATGTAACGTTTGTTCAATTGTTGACTGTACGGTGTTTTCATTATAAATTAATGATTTAGTGTTTTTATTATGTAAAGAACCTTGAACCGCTTTGCTGCTGAAATGTGTGACTCAAATAAACTTGATTGATGTATTGATTGAACCACACCAATGTGTCTAGCAAGGCTTCATTTTGATATTTTGGTATAAATGAATCTGAATTAGTCAAAGCTAATTAGCGCACACCAAATTCCTCATGAAAATTAGCATTCGCTATTTTACTCTTCACTGACATTGACTTGAAATCATTGCATGTGCATGGTTTACAGTTTGTTTCTTTTTACTCAAACAATATCATTCATTTTCATATAAATAATTTTCTCTTACAGAATGAATTTGAAATTTTGATAGCCACTCATTAAAACAACTTTAGAGTGAATCAAACATAGACTGGAAGTGTTCTGGATTGACTGCAGAGGCACATGTTGGTGCTGTAGCTGTAACCATGAGTAAATGTCTGTATACATGTTGAAACAGGCCGTCCTTCCGGCTAACATGGAGGGCATGTTGGAGGAAAAGAACTAATGATAAAAAAACAACATTACTTGAGCAATGAAAGAGGCAATTCAGTCTCACCAGCAGCAGGAGGAGTTTATACAGAGCTCCACAAGACCCAGCGTTTTTGATAGTCCACTTCTACTGGCAAACCAATTTGCCAGTAGAAGTGGCTATTTAGCTAAATTTAGCTAAATTTCTAGCAAGCTAAATATTTAGTTAACAAGCTAAATATTTATTCAACAATGAATAAAACTAAATATTGGGTTAACAATTTGAAATATTTACATTGTAGCTAAGTATTTTGTCTTCAAACTAAATATTAACCTTTCTTTTTAATTATTATTATTATTATTATTATTATTATTATTATTTTTTTTTTTTTTTTTTTTTTTTTTTTTGCAAGCTAAATTTTTAGAAGCCCAAATATTTAGCTTGTGAATTAAATATTTAGTTTTTGGACTGTGACATTTTAAAAAGTATGAATAACATAGTGAAAACATAACTTTGAAAAATGAATACCCTTTTTTTTTCATTTTATGTTTTTTTTCCCCTCATATGACAACTGAAATAAACCAAAATATGGCTGTTAATTTCTTTTTTCACTGTGTAACTTTATAAACAGCATCCCATAAATAGAGCTCTTTTTCCTCCATAGTATGAGGGAATGCACATAATTCCAGATATTTTTTTGAAGGAGGATTCTTACATTTATTTATTGTTTGACTGAATATGCCGGTGGACTGTAAACTCTGCTTGCGTACTTTTCTATTTTTATAAACATGTTACCCTTCCTGTGGCATTAAGGCTTAATTTTGTTTCCTACTGGTAAAGGAGAATTGGTTTCCGAGGTGGTGATTGAGATGTGTGTGTATCTATGTTTGTAAAACATTTAACTCTTATAAAACATCTGTGCATGAAAAACCGTAGCTAATGCTGCATTAGACTTAGATCGGGACTTGAACTGGCAACCTACAAATTGCAGGACAAACTCCGGTTACCGTCACCACCCTCAGACAACATGGGCAAACATATTTGGTCACAGAGTAACAGATAAAAACAACAGATAAAAACAACAGATGTTGACCCATGTACTGCACAAGTAATTTAAATAAAGCAAGATAACAACAAGAACTTGTTTTAAAAGTAAGAATAAATAAAACCTTCAAATTTACTCCATTAACTGTCATTATAAGAGAAACACAAACTCTGTTTGATTCAAATGCCAAGCAATGAAAACAAGTCTCAAGCAAAGATTTTAAAGTCTCAAAATGGTAAAACCATTTCAAAGTTAAAGAGCACAAATTTCAAAAAGCCCTTATCACTTCTGAAAACCCTCAAATCTTTGTTTGAGGCTACACAGCTCACATCTGGTCACATGCACCTGCAGCAGATACCCCTGCACTTTTTTCCCTGGTGCACACACACCTGACATTTAGTGAGTAATTGCTATTCTGGATGCCACTGCATAGCCTGCACCACTCTGCAAGCCAAACAGTAGTTTTAGGTGAAGTGCTAATGTGGCAGTGTGGTTTGATATTCCACTTTCTGTACAGCTGCTGCTCACCATGCAGAAAGCATTAGGGTTAGAGTAGAAACATCAGTGTAATGAAAAGCAGTGCTTTAATACACTGCCAAAGAAGCAATCAATGGTTGTTAGTTCGGTATAGATAACATTGTACAATTGCAGATATGCATTTCTTCAAAACCTTTTGAAAAATTTCACAAACTCTCAGCTTTTAGTTTCTCCACTCTTCATGAGGTTGTTGGAGCAAATGTGTTCCAGTCATAAATCAATGTTTGTTACCACATATTGACATGCTTTGCGTGCCAATGTGGCCATCACAGGTTCGAGTCACAGCCCAACCACCTTTGCCGCATGTCTTCCCCTTCTCTCACAACCCGCTTTCCTGTCTGACAACAATTATCAAATAAAGGCCACTAGAGCTTGCAAAACCTAAAAAAAACTTATTACTGTGATTGGTACAGTCTACGATCTCAATGTCAGTTTTGTGGATTTCCAATGATGTCGTTGTGGTTGCTACGAAAATCCAACACCTGCCCTTTGTTTTTGTTGCCTTGATCTCGCACCAGTCGGCAAACGTCTGGGTCCACTCACTGTCTTTTCTCTGGGTCATGCTTAGCTGTCTGTGACTTTATGTTAAATCCATCCAAAATCATGTGAGAATCACACAATGTAAGGACTTGATAGAGAAATCTGTAATGCAGAGGCTGACCAGAAATAGAGCTAGTGCCTTCCCCCTCCTTGACTGTGGACCAGTGTGTCAGACACACACAGCCTTGTGTCCTCACGTACTGTGGGTGACTGGTTACATAGTTCGGTATCCAGTGAAACAGATAGTGGTCTGCAGTGCTCAATGTAAAGGCACTGTACAAGTCAAAAAGCATCCGCAAAGTGTAGTGAAATCCTGTCTCTACTTCAGTTATTCTGATGATAGTATGCCTGTGTAAAACACATTGCAGTACAAGGCATGTACAGAAGCAGTGAAAACTACACCCAGATAGCACAGAATGATTGAAACAACATTGAATCAATGTCAGCCAGAAACATTGAATCAACGTTGAACGC
>NW_015116332.1:45091-45682 GCF_001443285.1 Poecilia latipinna | reverse complement strand
TATATTATGTCTATGGATCCATCCTTGATAAAATGGGCGGAGCAAGAACACATCCGGGTACTTTGAGCGTTCTTGCCCATAGACATAATATAAGGATATTATGTCTATGTTCTTGCCTGGATGTGTACTTTGAATTGGAACAGTACTTGGGCCGCCGTCGATGACGTTTCACGAGGACGCGAGAACACAAGTACAGACAAGAACGCATATTGAGAAACGGCCATGGACACCCTTCTGTCAAATTTTAATCGGAGTTTGATGGATTAAACGATATGAAACGATAAGACACAATCAGAAAGCCTCATGCTGAACCGATCCTCCCCTTTATCAAGTCAGAGTTTTAACATGAAAGAAAAACACGGAGTACATCCGGTAAGATTGTTGCTTTATAAGTCAAAACAAATGTACATTTTATCTTTTGGTTTTATGTAACACCATGCTAATAAGCTACATGATTGTTGGTAAATAATATCACACCGAACACAAATCCTAATCATCGATCTCTACTGGATTTGCTCCTTTTTTCTTCTTCTTCTTCTTCTTCTTCTTCTTCTTCTTCTGCAGCCCCTGGATTAACAGGAACAAGTTTTG
>NW_015116332.1:29616-42778 GCF_001443285.1 Poecilia latipinna | reverse complement strand
AATGTATTGGAAAGTAATGTACATATTTTTAGTTTGACCTCAAAAATGAACTTTTGATGTTACCAAAAAAAATACAAATTTTTGCTTTCATCATCCTATAAAACATTGCTCATCATTTTTCTTCAGTCCAGTCCGTTGGGCAAATTTAAACCTTTCATAATACAATTAATTTGATTTATATAACACTAATCTACAATAGGTAATCTTAAGACAATTTACAAAAAAGTCATTTCCATTCTACTTAACAGTGCAGCAATTTAAATGTATTATTTAAGACAGTAAAAAAAAAAAGTTAAGTTATCCGAGTTAAAAATGTGGATTGCATCATGTCATTGACTTGTTATTGACTTGACTTGTTTATATGTGTCCCCCTCTTCAAATTACTTTTACCCTGTAATGACTGATTTTATCCATATTTTCAGGGAAACCAACATGTACGTATGCTACCTTCTTTCTTTGTTTCTTTATTACTGGGCACCAATGGAGTTCCATAAAGTCTCGTAGTAAAAGTCACATTAAGACACAATCAGAAAGCCTCATGCTGAACCGATTCTCCCCACAACCAACCATCCTCCAACGTTTGTTTATCAAGTCAGAGTTTTAACATGAAAGAAAAACACGGAGTACATCCGGTAAGATTGTTGCTTTATAAGCCACAACAAATGTACATTTTATCTTTTGGTTTTATGTAACACCATGCTAATAAGCTACATGATTGTTGGTAAATAATATCACACCGAACACAAATCCTGATCATCGATCTCTACTGGATCTGCTCCTTTCTTCTTCTGCAGCCCCTGGATTAACAGGAACAACTGATGTTTGTCCGTTCTGTAAGAAAAAAAAAGTTTTGCTTCTTTTACATTGTTTTTAGAGCACACAAATGATACAGTACTTAATAAATTAAAATAAAAGTTATTTAACATTATATTCATTTAGCCACAAAAGGAAAGTTATTAGCTATACTCTACAATTCAGAGGGGAAAAGGTTTTAGACATTTTAATGAGATCCAAATTTTTTCAAAGTTTTGACAAACCTTAAAGTGTCTTCATCTCGTGGAGTCGTTTCAGTGACGTTAGCGTTCGTGGAGGGAAACTTGCTGTCGCTGTTCTGCTTAGTCAGAAAGTCACTAATATCAGAAAAATCTGCTGTCATGTCATGAGCTGGAAAAAAAATCAACAAGCATGTTTGCAAAAATAGAAGTCGCATCGTATTTTCAAAAGAGGAGATATTAAAGACAGGCTAACCTAAATGGCTGCAAATGCAACCGTTGCTGAAAATGAATCAAACTCATGTGAAGCACCGCCTCACTGAGAGGGAATCGAAAGGCTAACATGCCAATCAGGTGCAAGTTGGGCGGATTAAAGTAAGAGAAACCTGATGCTGCATTCAAAGCATGAAGAAGACCAGCAAGCAAAGCATTCACAGAGTGGATGTAGTAGAATATCAGAGTACAGGAGATACAGGATAGAAGATTTGACTGAATCACGATCTGCTCCTCTCTTCTTCTGCAGAAGTTCAGACTGGGAAGCTAACTGGCAACTTGCTAGCCAAGTATGTGGAGCAGGAAAATAGGTTGTAGTTACTTAAATTTATGCAAACCAAATGCCTCAAAAGATTCAATTACTGCAACGTGTAAAAGACAAGTGTAGCTACATTGTGTGATTTTGGCAAACAATATTCTTTTAGTCATCCAAGATATTATTCAATGCAAAATGTATTTGACTTTCTCCTTACAGCAGCAGCATGTATTTACTACACAGATTAAAGATGCATGGTGCCATTACTTGACATAGTGGTTCTGTTGAAAACTTTTTGGTTTGCTTGAGTAGAAATGGAGTAATGTCTGTGTATGATAAAATGTTAAACGTTTACCACCCAAAATCCTCACTATTTTCAAATAGTTCACTTTGTATTTTATTCTAGTTGTTGCAGACTCAACTTAAATAGATTAACTTATATGGCGTCTTTTTTAAATCCAAAAGTTCCTGCCGCTTGTTTAAGATGAGAACAAACAACAAGTTGATGAGAATGAAGTGATGTTCACTTGAACTCTTTAATTAAGCAGAATGTTTTATTTTACAGTGAGAAAGGCCGGAGTCTAGCTTTAGCAGACGGCTGGAGGCATCTGATCCAGGCTTCAAACTCAGTACCTGTTTGCTCTACAGCAAAAATGTGGTAAGATTAAATTTAGTCGACTAAAGAAAGTCAGACGGTTCATTACGTGAGAAATCTCTTGAGATAGTCAAGTTTCTTGTTTGTTCAGATCTTGGTGGTCATTTCCATAGTATGGTTACTAATTAACAGTTGATTCTTTTGTGTCTAGATACAATCTAATCATTCAGTTCACAATTGAAGTTTAATCATCAGGATTCTGCAAATTGAATATTTTCATAGTATATTTCAATCGTTCTTTTCATACAGTCTAAGCTCCCTGAAAAGGAAACATTACCTTTCTGTGAACTATAATTTTGATTGCTTTGAGTATCATGATATTTTATTTAATCTGACTGATGTGATCTTCTTGAACGCATACTGATGCTTCACATTGATCATTTATAAGCTTATCAATTACAAGACATGTACTGTATGTTAATGAACATTAGTGAACAGAGAGCATCAAAAGCTGTAGATAATTTTAAAGGTAACAAAACAATTTACCATGTTGGAGCAACTCTTGGAGCCTGGCTGTGCACTGTAAAAAACTTTAAACTTTGGGGAAAACTGAAAGATAAAAATGAGCAGCAGCCTGATTTAGGCCTGTTTAATCCCCGTCACATATCCTTAACAAATACATTTACAGATGAGGAACTTTTACTGAAATGTATCACACTAGCAAGTGTTACAGAAAATAATCTATGAGTTTCAAATGTACTTAAACCAACCTTTACTATTTTGGAGAAAGCATGAAGCACTGAGAAGATCAGTGTTGATTCAACAACAGGAAAAAGACTGAAGGAAAGTAGAATTCACAATGATGAGAGGACAAATTCTGGAAAGGGATCAATGTTAGAGTTTGTCTCTCACTTTAACTGCAGAAACCTAAAAGTTAAATCTGAGTAGCCTCATGTAGGCCTGTTTACTGCCTGTACAAATGAGAAACTTTTACTGAAATGTTTCACACTAGCAAGTGTTCCAGAAACGTATCTATGAGTTTAAAATTTCAGCGACTGTTTTCGGAACGGATGAAGGAAATTACAGTCAGCACTGACTAGTCGTGCTGCCATAAATATTGCAGTAAAACAGTTAAACTGTTGTTTTCCTTCATAGGTTTCCTTCATAGCTAGCTACAAGTCTGTTGTCCAACACAACTGTGTATCAGTCATCCCCGATGACTGATACACACACACGCAGAAAGACTCTTCCTCCCCTGATGACTGATACAGATGACAGATTATGTGGAAATAAGAAAAAAGAAAGAAAGAGCACCCTTTAATATGGAGAGCCATACTTTAAAACTACTTCACTTTTCTGACTAAAATATGTAACTTTTAGAAAACGTGTTTTTACATATTTGTTAAAAGTGTCATTTTGCTGTGACAGTATGAGTCTGAAATGAGCTGCTCCCGACCGAAAACACCCAATCAGAGCCAGGAGGCGGGACTTAGCGTTGTCAATCAACATCATATACTCAGAAAATATATAAAGTAGTGCTGAAAGTGGAGAAACAACTTAACATTACAGGAACACCTTTTATCTGCTGTAAGCATATGCTAACTAGCCTTAGCATTCACAACAGGCTATGCTAGCTGCAGTGTAGCAGAGAGAAAGGGGGCATGAGCAGGGCCACCTGGAGGGTGATTGACAGTGCTAAGAGCCGCCTCCTGGCTCTGACTGGTTATTTCTAATTAGAACTAGAAGAAAGCAGGAGCTCGATTTTTTTTCACATTTCATCTGTCTCACAACAAACTGTCACAACTTGGTGAAAGTTTCAGAAAATATGTAAAAATATATCTTTATAAAAGTTACAGACTGCATCTTTAATTGTGATTAATTAAGGACTGCAATTAAAAATGTTAATATAATCACTAGTGATCAATTTAATCTGCTCTGTGTTGGTTATTGGACTGGATTTGTTTCTCAGTGTAACAAAGGGTCTGTCTAAATTATTTATATTTATTTATGATTATTGCTGCTGCTGCAAAAAAAAAGTCAACACAAAAAGTTGGTTCATAAAAGTCTTCCTGACAGAAACGATCAAACTGGAGCTAAAACCGTCGGCCTCCCGCAGCACCGAGGGGAACAACCTGGAGAAAATGTTTTAGATTCTATCAAAGACACAATCCTGAAAAGCTGCGATGCGAACCTGCTGCACTTTTACTTTTTATTGCTTAAAAAACATTTCGTATCCATAGTTACGTCTGAGATAAACTGTCGTCTCTGATTTAAGACAATGCCCCAATCTAGTTTCTGCTGAAGGTGCATTAAGGCGTGAATGTCTGGAAAGTCTTGTTGGTAAAAGCTGATGTTTCTCTTGTGGCTTAGAGAGCACAAAGTCAAAGAGCACAACTGGAGATCTGTTAAGCTGTAAACCAGAAGAATGTCAGCAATTCTGCAATTAAAACGTTAGTTAGAAAGCTCCCTCTGCAGTTTATTACTACATTTCAGCTGCTGTTCAGAGTGTGGCCTTTGGTCAAATCTCAAGTTTTTAGCAGCTTCCAACACGCTTTCCTTTATGATTACCCAGTTTTTATCCTACATATGTAATTTTATTTAGTCAAATTCATTTAGGTCTCGGACTTTGTCTCAGTAAACTTGAAGTTGTTCAGAATAACACTGAAACTTACACGAGTTTGGAGCTTTTTTTTAACTTTTTCCCAAACTAGCTTTCAGCTTACAGAGGCTAATGCAGAATTATTCATATCTACATTTCTCCAAATAAAACTCTGAACTAAACTCTCCACAGTAATTTTCTTCCATCCATCATCGACACCGGCCTGCAGCAGTGTCACATTCAATCACGTCTCTCCTTCACGGCTAAAACACAAACAATCACTACGGCTTTAGTTCTTTAAACTATCTAATAACAAAATGTAAAGATTTAGCTGCCAAATTCTGGTTGATTTGACACAATTACCTTCAAACATCTGCAGAGTAATCAGCCGGATCGCTCAGAGCCGAGTAACACTGAGCAGGAAACGTTCAGTGAAACGTCATTCCTACCAGTAAATTATTACCTGGCACACAAAATGAGATGCTAATGACAAGGTAGCACGGTACAACAGAGCGATTTCTTTTTGCACCAAAGTGTTAGAAACGTATAAACTCATTTTCTCTTTAAGGTATTTACAATTTTAATTTGACATTTGTTGTCTCTGTGACTGTTAAATGGATCAGGATGTATTTGCTAATTTACTGCGAGGGAATGAAGGACTTTAGGTTATCTGACCCATCTTATCATGCGGCTGCTTTCACATTGACCTCTGCAGTGTCATAAAACAGCATAAAACAGCTATCAAGATCAAAGCTGTCCTCTTTAACCTTTCTTACCAAAAGGAAAATGACGACATCTCTGTTCAGGTTCACAGAATCCTTGGTGATGAAAAACCATCAAACCATCAAGCCTCTCTTCTGTTTGTTGTTTCTATTATAGTTGGATCTCCATCTATATTCTGCTAATGTTGGAAAAAAAAAAAAAACGGTTTGTGGGAATCAGGTGGAGCCAGCTGCACAACGTCCGAAAACATAAAAACAAACCATCCTCCTCCTCCTGCTGATCGTCGTCTTCACTGTTTCCACCAGCAGTGACATCCGGCTGCAGGACGCAAAAAACACAACTGTTTCCATTGAAGTTTTGATAAATACAAATATTCTCTTTGTCCAATAAAGAGAACCTTTATTGGAAAAAGTGAGGTTTTTTTTATTTATTGTGTTTCCATTGAGCAAATTTATATTTGTAAATCCAATTCTAATTGAAATATTAACACCAGACAAGAGTAAATGCTGAAGGAAGGTTTAGACTAGAGTGATGATTTAAATTCTTTCTTTAAGGGTCTTTTTTTGAGAGGATGTGAAACTTCAGCCTTCATCTGCTTCCTTTCCTGGAGGTCCATATCTCTGTCATTCTTGAACTGTGATTGAGGGCCACACAAAATGATCCCAACGGCCACAAGTGGCCCCCAGGCCACACCTTGAACACCTACACTCTCTACCTTATAACCGTTTATTTCATCCCTGTTGGGAGCAGCTGCCATTCATGATTAATGTCCATGAGTCGTTTACAGCCACTCTTCTTCTGAAATATTTAATGTCAGCCACGCCACAGCCTGTCAGTCAAATTTAAGTTCAGACTTTGACTAGGTCACTGTCTTCTTTTTGGATATTCAGAGGTGGGCTTGGGGATGTGTTTGGGTAGAGAGCAGACGTCATGGTTCAAATCCACCAGCACCATGTTTCATGGTGCTGGTGGATTTTTTTTTAGATTCTTTTTCTAAAATCCTTTGCCAGTTTTATCTCAGCTGTGACTCGAACTCTCCAACTCCAGAAAGCTACTTTTATCTCATTGGTTAACAGAATATTTCCCCAGAAGTCTTGAGGACAAATTGTTGCATTGCATTTCATCAAATCAACTCATTAACTGCGCGGGCGCTCAGTCTCCGACCCAAGTAGAGTAGTTCAAGTATTTTGGTGTCATGATCATGAGTGACAGTAGGAAATCCGTAAAAAGGGGCAGCAGAGACTACTAGGATTCTCTTAAGGATAATGAGCCTCTTTTATTGAATCTGTCTTATCTTTTTCCATGGTTGCATGGTTTGGAAACTAAAGTGTTCAGAATAAAAACTGCCTAAACAAAATTGTTGCTGCGACAAACAAGATAACTGGGATTTCCAACCTCTTCTTACAGCTTCAGCTGAAAAATGACTGTTTCACTGATCTGTGAAAAAGAAATTGAGCTCTTCTGTCTTCTAGGTGCTAACCAGAAACAACCAATCAATGCCAGGAGGCGGGTCTTAGCGCTGTTAATCACAATCTTGTGTGGAGCTGCTCATTCTCCCTCCCCTTGCCCCTTGCTCCCAGCTGCGCTGCAGCTTCTTCCTGTTAGCATAGCCTGCTGTGAATGCTACTACTAATTAGCACAAATGATGGTAGTTGAACGGTTCTCCTGTAACATTAAGTTGTTTCTCCACCATTAGCCCCTTGAGCAGTGAGTACATGTGGATGATTGACAGCCCTAAGTCCCTCCTCCTGGCTCTGATTGGTTGTGTTTCTTCTGACGGCAGTAGCAGCCCAGGGAGGAGGCGAAGGAGATCGAGTTTTCACAAACCTTCTGTCTCATAGCGAACTGTCACAGTGACCATTTTAACAAATGTATAAAAAACATTCTTTATAAAAGTTAAATAATGCAGTTCTGATCGAGGATGCACTTCTCTGAGGTGTTTTTGGAACATTTAACTGGACCGATCCTGGAATGCAGTTACAGGATCTGGGGAAGAGATTACAGCTGCCGGTCTGAGAAAACCTCTGGATCATGCTGCTGGGAGGAAAAACAAACCAAATAATGACTTTTGTTCTCATACAGGCTTTTAGTTTATTTATGACTTTGTTTGCAGGACTTTTTCTTTTAAAAAACGTGCTTTACATGTTTCTTGTGGATATTCCACTAGTGTGAATATGATATACCTTAACTGGGATTTAAAAGCTGGTATAGTCCATTAAGAACAACAACACAAACACTAAATTATTCATAAACTCCACTGCTACTGTATAAGCAAATGATTTCCCCTGTAGTCTTTAAAACACATTCCTCCAGGTCTCTGCAGAACATGAGATTATTCATTCAGGATTTTTATTAATGTGGAAAAACATCTAAAACATGCAGCACAGTGTGTGTGTCCAGAGGGACAGACCAGAAAAACTCTGGTCTGCATTACATCAACAAACCAAAGTTTGCAAAGAACATGAGTCACAAATTTGTGGTAAACCAGCTTTGCACATCGACTAAAACATGTGGCTTGTGGTTTCCGATTCTTCGTGACACAACAGCTTTCTAACAAGCAGACAGACAAAAAAATCATTTTAAAAAACAATTTTATGACAAAGTGAGCTTTTACATTAACAAGATGCATTGTCAGTCGACAAAAGATACAAAAGAGAGATAATAAATGGTCACATAGCACCAATATGCAGGCAGTATTCTGAAAAAACATAGTAAATGATACACAGATAAATAATACTAAAGCATTGCAATAAGTTGAAGTAGTGTTTTTGTTTCCTTCATTATTTTTGTGACATGTCTCCAAAGTTTTTCAGTAGCTAACGGTGAGTTAGTCACTGAACGCCAAGAGTAAAACACACAGAAGTCCAACCAGTTTCCAACCAATCTGGCAGAAGATGAAGCAACAGCTCTTGGTGATGGTTACCTGCTGGACAAACAACACAAAGGATGGATAAAAGTCAGAAGTGGTGATTTAAGAGAGTGGAAAGGTACGTTTTTGGATGAGGTTACACACAGGGAAGGCAGAATTTCACTTACTGTGCATGCAAATAAAGATTTGTGATCTTGGTGCCTCATGTAATTTATGCCTATAAGTAAAAAACAAGATGTAAGAAAATATTAAAAGGATGGCATGAAACAAAGATTGTACTGGGAACAAATCTTAAAACAGTAGCTCAAAAACATAATCAGAATAAATTCATAAATCTCATTATGTTAAGTCTGAGAACAGCTCATGTGATGCCGAAACTTGACTCACATATGTGACAGATTAATAGTTTGATTAAGCTTTATAACGCTCAATAAACCTTGATCCTGGTTTTATTCATATTTCTGCAGAAGGAACCTTTAAATCACAGGTTCCCCAAGACTCCCGTGGCCAACCTGATGCTTCTGTCACAGTTAGAGGTTAGTGCAGAAATAACACCTTAGGATTATCAGTTTCAGTGTTTTTGTTGTGTATTTTCATTGTGTTTTTACATTTTGTTCCAAACGGAGCAGGTCTGGGAGCATGATGCAGCGAAAGCTAATCAGGGTTCGGACCATTCAGAATGCTCTGATCACTGACGGTTCAGGAAGATCAGCTTGTCTCTTTAATGAGTTATTTATTTCCATTTTCTTTGACACGAAGCTACATAAAATAGCTAAAAAAATTATAAAATGTCCTGTTTTCTTTAAGCTGACAGTAGCTGAGCTAACGGTGACTCATAGCTACTTCACTCTCTTTTTCCTGCTTGTGCAGTCAGCTGGAGTGAAAAAAACAATTACATAGTTATTCACGGTGCTTCGGCATTAAGAGAGATTATCTAAAGAGCAGGACATTAAATTCATTGTATTCATTTTAGCCACCTTTATGGTATTCCAAATTATTAAATGATTGATCACTTGTATTTTGATAAATAGATCAAGAATAGATTCTTCAAAAATGATCATTTATTTCTATTTCAGTCAAAATTTTATGAAGCATTACTTTGTCAAAATAAAGTTCTGTCTTTTGCTTTGTGAAACGGTATTCAGAATACACACCAAATGTCAACTGGCCGAAACTGATCCTAATTTAGAGATAATTGGCCCTAAAGACAAACCTACTCAATACAATCTCTGGTCTTGAAACATCATTTGATTGGTTTGTAGTTTTATCTATTTTTATATTTCTATTGCTTTTACTTTTAGTAGTTTTAGTTTAATAATTATTTTATCTTTTTCTCAGTCGTTATTTGACTGTAGCAAGTTTGTTGTTAAAGTGTTGAACTGTAAGGTTGAATTATTTTTGTTAATAATCTGTATATTGGACAGAATCTGTATTTATTCATACATATTTGTGTTACTGTTTAAATAACACCGGTGATGGACTTATGCCTTCATCTTATGGTGGAAAATTACAACAAGTTAACATCTGCTGATCATGTTATATGAAATGCTTGTGAACTCTCACCAACAGAACTATTTGGGTTACATGAACAAGGTTGGAAGTTGTTTCCCACAGCTGCATGAGAACCAGACTGTCTCATTTGTTTTGAATCCTTTATCCTTGGTATAAAACTCATGTGTTGTCTCTGCCTGGCAGAGCTTTGCATCCAGTCCTGATTCGTTATACGAGATCTCTGAGTTGTGCACAATTCATAAATAAACCTGACTGAGTGATTTTACCTCAACAGTGCTTGGTAATCATTTTTTCCACAACAATCTATTTGTGTAAAACCTCAACCTTATCAGGCAGGTACTTATAAACAACAAACCAACCATATTTGGCTATTTTCTTGATAATAAAGTGGTGCCCTGACTGAGAAATTACTAGTTTTATTACAAATTGCCCTAAGTCCAAACCATAACATCTTATCCTCGCAGGAGAAGCAACGATACGCTTACCCTGCAGGTTCTTTGCCAAACGACAGATTTCGACTGAGTGAAAACGCACCCTCTCATCTTTGATGTACAAACACTGGCAAGGTTCA
Source organism: Poecilia latipinna (assembly GCF_001443285.1). NCBI lineage: Eukaryota > Metazoa > Chordata > Actinopteri > Cyprinodontiformes > Poeciliidae > Poecilia > Poecilia latipinna. The sequence goes on along the minus strand of NW_015116332.1, from coordinate 32,388 downwards.
GTAGTGAGGCTCAACGGGCTTCCGTCTGTTTGAATGGTGACATACTGCGGCGTCTCAACCACCGTTTTTAGACTGTAGACTTCTCCTGACTGCATGTTGACTCTTTCAAACCAGTGGCATTCCAATGTCAGTGGCTTTTCTGGAACAGGAACTTTCTCCAACTGTAACACACAATGCATGACATAAACCTGTAAAGACGCAGATTTTTAGCTATAAACAGGACAGATGATCAAAACAAGCAAATCCTGTGGCAGCTATTAAAAGTAATTAGTTCAGAGATCAGAGATTAGTTCAGACGGCGGCACATTGGTGCAGCTGGTAGCACTGTTGCCTTGCAGTAAGGAGGTCCTGGGTTTGATTCCCGGCCCAGGGTCTTTCTGCATGTTCTTCCTGTGCATGGTGAGTTCTCTCTGGGTTCTCTGGTTTCCTCCCACAGTCCAAAAACATGACTGTTAGGTTGATTGGTCTCTCTAAATTCTCCTTAAGTGTGTGTGCATGGTTGTCTGTCTCTGTGTTGCCCTGTGATGGACTGGCTACCCGCCCAGGGTGACCCCGCCTCTCACTTGTTGACCTCTGGAGACAGGCACCTTCACACCCCACTAGGGGTAAGAGTGTAAGAAAATGGATGGATAGGTCAGGGTTATCTTTTGTTTCAAAGGCTTTAGGTGTTTAGTAAATCCACCATGAATACTTTTGAGGACCATTTATTTGACACGGTGAACAATTACATATATTTGTACAATTCTTCAAAAAATACCTACAGAAATTGTCACGTCTATGAACTCCTCAGTGGATATAGCTAAGTTGTTGTTCACGGAGGACAGAAAAGTGTGGCGCTCTCTCTGAGCCGTATATTCTAAGGGTGCGATGCATCCTGAAGCAGGAGGGGTGTCCCCAGGTGGCCCATTGGTCCAAAGGTGGCCCGTTGGACCACAGGCGGCCCGTTGGACCACAGGCGGCCCGTTGGACCACAGGCGGCCCGTTGGACCACAGGAGGCCCGTTGGTCCCCAGGTGGCCCGTTGGGTGCATCCGTTGGACTCTGCAACCAGATGACCTGTCGCTCACTGTTCGGCTTCAGGTGAAATGTGGGAGAGCCAGACAGCTTCGGTACTCAAACAATTGTAAGAAAACCAACAGTTTGCTGCACAACACTGCATCTCTCAGCAAATACCAGAGAGTAGGTTTGAGTCCAGAGTTACATAAAAGCAAGAAGTCCAATCCTGGTATCTGATTCTGAACTGCCGTCAAAGGTTGTGGAAGAGACAGCGGAAGTGGAGGAGTTCTCTCCACCATCAGCTACCACAGAAAATGAATTAGCCATCTGCAGAAAGTGATTCACAGAGGATTGACATTTTAACAGGGATGTTTACACTTTTAGGAGCTGCTGGAAATCTGATTGACTCAAAGGAGTAGTCAGTGATTAATGGGAGCAACACTGTGTCTGCTGCTGTTGTGTGAAAATAATTTTTTAAAGAGTGTGTTTACCTTTATGTCTGCTCCTTCCACCTTTGGGGAATAATATTCATCTCCATATTTGAACTGAAAAGCCATTTGCATTGTATCGTCCTTTTTACGCGTCTGAATAAACACAGAAGTATCTGAAAACATAAGCAAAAGAAATGACCGTCAGCTCTTCCAACTGGCCTGTTTTCAACCTTTTACTAGCAGCTGTAACTTCAGGGCTCTGTGGTCTTTCCTTGTTTGGTGATTTCTCATATCAACCTTGACCAGAGTTTCTCAGTTCCTGCCTTCAGGGTCCACTGTCCTACATTATTCAAGTCAAGTGCCACACACTTGACTTGAATAAATGGTTGATTAAACAGCCTTCTGCAGCACTTGATGGGATGCAGAGGAGGTCTTGCAGCCACTTAAATCAGCTGTTTTAGAGACATCTAAAATCTGCAGGCAGAGGTCACTGAGCGAGATGACAAAGCTTTGAGAAACCTCCTGCTTGTGTGGCTCTCCTTTCAGATCCTTGGTATGAACTCTGCTTCAAATTAGCTTATTATTACTGCTGATTAAATGTTTTTTATTGAAACACTCATTTAATTGGTAAACGATGTTTTCACAGAGTGTGTCTGTGCTGTGAAACAGGTATTTGATGAGTGTAATTCTTACCATGGTCCTGACTATCGACGGCACACAGCTTGACTTCCTTCCGCTTGTTCCGGCGGACTTGAACGTATTTCCCCCCTCCAGTCTTCAGAACGGCCTTCTTCATCTTGTGTCTTTCCTAGCATGAGGGAAACAAATGTCGTTTCAAAATATCACCATCAAATATGTCCCAGGAATTAAATTTTACATTCAAAATAAACTCTTAATTCTGTTCAAAATAATATAAATTCTTCAGTTAATTTAATTGCTGTAGCTTTCACAATTCTGATGCAAAACCAAATTTTAAAGCAACAAATAATCTGATAGTTGGGAAGACTATGATAGTAACAAATGTCTGCAAACACATTACAATGATGGTTTGTTTTGTGAGCACTTTTGGAGCCAACATGTAAGAGAAGCAAGTAAACAAAGGCAGCACCTTTCTAAAAGAAAATAAAAAAATCTATCTATCTATCTATCTATATATATATATATATATATATATATATATATATATGTATATATATATATATATATATGTATGTATGTATATATATACACTGCTCAAAAAAATAAAGGAACACTCAAATAACACATCCTAGATCTGAATGAATGAAATATTCTCATTGAATACTTTGTTCTGTACAAAGTTGAATGTGCTGACAACAAAATCACAC
>NW_015116332.1:6226-26112 GCF_001443285.1 Poecilia latipinna | reverse complement strand
TATATATATATATATATATATATATATATATATATATATGAGAAATCTCAGGATACATACATAGTGAGCTTTATTCAGGAATTTATATATTTAAATAAGGAAAACAAAGGCGATGCTTATCTCAGCTGTAGAATTAGTATGTCTGGTTTATAATCGCCTAATATTGTTAATAGCGAAGTCTCCCAACATTTCCCTACACATCAGTATTCATCTTGTAATAAATGCATCAAGAAGTAAAACCTGTATGCATGCACATACAAGTGAAAAACGTCTCTCACCTTCACAGAGCGCAGAATCGGAGCTTTAGTTGAAAATGCTTCGTCAAATTTGCATCGTGGAGATTTAAGTTTGCGCTTTCCCTCGGGGGGATTTCATGGAGACACGCCTGCGCTCCACGACAAAATCATTCTGCAGCAGACAGTCATGCATCGGTTCTCTCTGCTTCACCGTATTTTATTACTACATATTAATGATCAATCAGACAGAAAATGAGTAACTCAAAGAGAGCAAACGGAAGTTATACCGCCCAGAAAGTGAATATAAACGCGATATTGTGTTTGCAAAAGCATGCAGAAAGGAAACAGTAAAAGTGACTAATGGCCTTTCATCACATAGTTTATGTGGGATTTAGATTTCCAATGCTGAAAACAAACTGACCAAGACAAAGTAAACCACACCATCCCAGGTCAAGCATGTGGAAACTATTATTATTTTAACTGATTGTAGAGATGTATTTCAGTTGTTTTGTTTTTAATCACAGCTTTCCAACACGTATCAATGATTTATGCTGTCTTTTACAGCCCCCTCTAGTGGCCGTCAGAGTTTATTTCCAGCCGGAAGCTGAATTTTCAGATGATGCAAGTGAAAGCTCTCCCTGTGCATTCTTGCATTCTCTCTGGATTTATGTTGATCAAACAACTTTCTTCCAGAAAAAACGATCAGATAATCAGTTTAAACTTTCATGTATATAAAAATTCACAAGACTTCCTCTTCCAGCCACCTGGTGGAAAGCCTTGACTTCTCCAAACATCTTTTTACGATGGTAAATAACTGAACCCCTCTCTGATCTGTCCCAAAAATATTTCTGGAGAAGTACTTGTTTGTCTAAATGTGATTTTCTTCCTTTGCTCCGTAGCCCACCTGTTGCGGCCTTTTTTCTGATTCAAAAAAGTAAAAGGTTAGAAATGTGAACTTATTTATGCTCTTAACTATAAAGAGCACATAGCAAGGCTCTTGGGGTCATAATGTATTCATGACCCAAACTTTTTATGTTGGTACTGGAAGATGGGTACCTTTGCTAACGACGCACAAAAAAAAAAATCTTAAGATGGCCGAAATCAAAGTTTTCTGTACTTCATATTTGATTTGCCATTAACTACAAACTATAATGAAAATATATTTTAAATAACCATCAAAATGTTCCAACTCTTTAAATAAAAAACTTAAAAATTGGCAGGCATTATTTTTGCAAATATCATTGTTTTATTATAGAATGTTTACATTTACATCTTAAATCACTCATGTAAAGACAAAGGTTATGCATAAAGTGTTTTATTACATCATTTTTACATGTATATCTTGAAGTCGCTTTCATTGCAAAAAGCTTTAATTTTCTGCATCCAAGACATAAGAAAAATTTTTCATGCATCTGTAAATGTCAGAAATTTGTGAACCTTAGTATGTTTATATATTTATTTACATTTCAAACTACATCTCTCCTAAAAACAGTTTACAATAAATAAAACCACTAATCTGCATCACAAGTATACACAGCTGCCCAGACCAAACCCATTTCATACTACAGAACCGACCCTGACAGAATAAAGACTCAAAGAACATCATCCCACACTGTGGATGAGGTTCGGTTGGTTTCAGAGGAAGAAACTACATGAAGCCGGAAACTCTTCAGGAAAATGGTGGAAGGCTTAGCTCTTAGGTACCTGCAGAGCAAAACACACAACAAGAGGTAAGAGCCAAGAAACTGAAAACTGACTGCTCATATGTTCTCCACATAAACCACTAAACTGTTTATTAATGGAAAAAAAAAACTAAATATTCCTGAACTACAACATTTCTCAATTTAGATCTTTTCATACCTGTTTGAATGTCACAGGTTTCTGCTCTTGTACACAGAGCTTGGACTTGCAACTACCAATTAGTCCTGCAGTTGACCTCAACTGATGGCCTTCACCGGCTTTGATGTCTTCCATCTCCAACCAGTCATGCACAGACGAACACATACCATTAACTGGTCGTGCTGATTCCACCAACTGTGAGAACAGAAAGACACATTTAAAAACTGAGTTTCAAACATTTTTTTAATCTATTGTCTCTTGGCCCAGGAGAATGACGTCCCTGAAGAGGTTTACGTCTGCGATCAGTTTTCTGTTCTGACGGCTTCCTGCTGTGAATAAGGTGAACTGAAGTTCACCAGGGATTTGATCAGATGAGTCAAATCAGCCTAAATAAACCAAAACTTAAAGGGATGTAAGCTTATCTGTCAGATGTTACAGTGAACCCGTGGACGGGTAGGTTAATTATTTCATGGAACGACTGCTGGAAATTCAACGTTGAGTCATCAGAGGGAAGAGCAATTCTTACATGAAGCAACAATTTATCTACAGGTGAGTAAACAGCTTAGCTAAATGTGCTTTGGTACTGTTTTAATCTGTTAGTAAAACGTAATTAAAATCACTCATTAATAAGAATCGGTTCTGCTGTTGGAAAAGGTTTTCAAAAAACAGTTCATACTGGCTCTGATAAAGGACGCCATAATATTTTCATTTTTAATGTTAATAGACTGAAAAGTCAACAAATTATTCTGTAATTATTGTAATTTTATATTAGTGGATGCTTACCGTCAGGGTTCCTTCTACTATATTTAGCGAATAATGTTTTGAGTCATGTTTGAAGTTGAAAGCCACATATTTCTTAGTCAAGCCGTCAGTGCTTTGTCCATGAATGCAACATTCCACGCCGTCTAAAAACAAAACAAAAAAGTCAGATGTCAGTGTTGATTCCTCCATCCAGTGCATTTTCCAACAATCAGACTCATTTTGAACAATTTGCCCTGGCTTTTCAGGGGCATTGCCCAGATTGATAGCTTGTTCTGCATTTTCAGGCACCTTTGATGTCAGAGATAATAATTACATTTGTAGAAACATTACTGAAATATTTCTGTAGACATGTCGCAGGTGTATATCACTCAAACATGCAGCTCTAACTGTTCAGCTTCACTAAAACATAACTCGTTATTTTTGAGGGATTTTCCTACCTGCAGCTCCTTGCTCATCAACCAAGAACAGCTCAACCTTTGATTCCTTTGATTTTCGGGCTTGAACATACTTTCCGTCCACCGTAAGGTGAACCTTCGTAGACTTGTGCTAAAATGTGAAAAATAGATACAATAAGTAATGTTCACTAAGCACAGGTCGGTCAGTCTGGACCAGAATTACCAACAGATCGAATTTGCATTTTAAAACCTTCTCGTGAGTCGAACATTATAAACAATACATGGTAGAAGTAAAAAAAAAACAAAACAAAGTACACTGAAAAATGCAAATATATTTAGTCAGATTGTTTCTATGTTACAAGGAGTCAGACTTTATTACAGTTGAAACCAGAAGTTTACATACACCAGATAAAGACATGTACTTTAGTCATCTCTCTGCATGAAGTGAAATCAGGCCAAACGTCTTTTGTTTTAGCTCAGTTAGAATCACTACATCTTTAATGTTTTAGTCAGTGTATGTAAACTTCTGGTTTACATTATAAAAATACTATATTTATGTATTGATGGTGGTTCTTCTTCAGGTTTTCTAATAGGAGCTTGTTTGTTAAGATAATACGTCATTAGTTTTAGCACTATGTACATTAAATGAGAAAAAAAACTATTTAATTGTTCTTGTTTAAATATCAGCTACCTAAAGTAATTGGAAAACTCTTTTCTCTTTAAATTTTAGATTTGTCCTCATTATTTTCGAGTCCTTTTTTCCTTTTCTTTTGACTAAATAATTTGGAGTCTCATTAGTGGGTAACATTATGACCAAATTTTAGTTGTTTATGTTTTAGGAATTGCTTTGCAATTTTAGAGTAAGTATCTGTGTTTTTTTTTTCTCTAAACGATCCCTAGCAGTTTTAGGACTGAGAAGACAAATACAAAGAACCTGTTGGGAATCTGGCAGTAGCAGAAACTATAAAACATTTTGCATACACAAGCTGCGGAAAACTACTTTTCTGATCCTTATCTCCTCCAATATTGCTCCACACCACCACATGAGAGACTGTCATAGTAAAAAGAGTACATGTGTCAAAATCTGACATGCTGTGATACTCACCATCTCTCGAGACATTATGTGAAGCAGAGAAGTGGCTGCCTTTTGGAGAAGGTGATCTGTGTGTGTTGCAATGAAGAAGTGAAGGTTGTGTCTCACAGTGGAGCTATTTAAGTGTTTTGGCTCTTGGTTCGGTTCCAGCACAGGGACGAATCAACGACGTCAAAATTAACGGCACGTTGTCGGGCCAGTTGTTGTTTTAGGGCGTTTCTCGCACAAATTACAACAACTTTAAAAGTTTTTCTAAGTAAATTTGAAAGATCAACTCTGAAAAACTGGTAAAAGTGAAGCAGATTTTTATTTCTGAATATCCAAACCGTGAACAAATTCAAGTTTTCATAAGCATGTAAAAATCCAGTTGTCTAAGGTACAAAGTTTATTCAGAGTGTATATTTACTTCCTTAAGTTGAAGACTTTCATTTGTGATTGCATAGTGAACAACAGGATGATCATTTATTTATTCAGACAGCTGTGGAAAAAACTAAGAGACCACTTAAAGTGATCGGTTTCTCTGATTTTCCTCTTTGTAGGTATATGATTGAGAAAAATGAACATTGTTCTTTTATTCTATGAACTACTGACATGTCTCTGAAATTCCAAGCAAACATTTTATATTTATTTGCAGAAAATGAGAAATGTTCAAAATAATGGAAAAGATGCAGAGCTTTCAGACCTCAAATAATACGGAGAAGACAAGTTCCTATTCATTTAGAAACAATACTGTTTTAACTCAGGAAGAGTTCAGAAATCAATATTTTGTGGCATAATCAGGTTTTCAGTGGTTTTCAGTGCAGTGGTCTCTTCATTATTTCCAGAGCTGTACATACAGAAGTACGCCCACAACATAGCATACATTAAAAAAATTAAAAAAAGACGTGCTTCAAATTTTAAAGTGCGCAGATATTTTCAAAAATTTTGAAAGAAGTTGTCATCCACCAACATTTTAACCCCTCGGCCACATCTGAAGAGATGCAACAAAAACAGACCTAAACAATTCCTTCTATTGCAAATTGTTTTGTAATTATTTTCCTCATAAAATGAAACATTTGGAAAATTCTTATCACAACAAAGATTGTTGTGATAATCTTTGTTGTGATCATCACGACAAAGATAATCACAACAATAATCACAATCATTTTGGTCTTGTTTTAAAATAAACTCCTGCTCTACCGCCGTTTGAGCAGAAACGTTGATTAGAAGGAGCAGAGCAGGGTAACTGGTTCATCCGGTCCTGGATCAAAGAGGAAGAAAGCTCCTGAGATTAGATTCAACAAATAAGTTTTTCTCCTGTCATTGTTCAATTTCTTTTGATTTTTTTTTAAATAAACCTGAGAAATGCCAAATAAAACAGATTAAGACTGTGGTTCTTCCATCTCCAATGATGCAATCCAGAAGTCAACCTACATTTAATGAGATCAAATGATAAACCGGCAATAGTCAAATCAGGCTGATGAATCACTACTGCATACAGGTCATACCTTAACTCAGGTGTGTTCAAACGATTGTGTAATGGTCTGGTTTCACTTCACACTTATCAGCGCAGATGTTGGCTCCAGCTTGACAATCCAACAGACACGGAAACCATCGGTTCTGTTGTCCCGTTAAAGAATATTGCTAAAAAAAGGACAACTTAAAGGGTTAACACTGAGCTTAGTCTATTATTTTTTACAAAGAATTGATAGTGTGATTTTTTTTTTTTTTGCAACATTTGTCACCTTTAGCTGCTGCACTGTATCAAACCAAGCCAACCTGTTCCCCTCCTCTCCTGTGGGGGCGCTGCAGCAAGAACCACTGAAGGAAACGACAGAAAAACCTTGCTTACCATTTCTGCCACTAGCTCTAGACACGTGTTTGTTTCAGTTATATTTACCCAGAATGCCCTCTTGTAGTTCACTTTCATCTCAGATTCATCTCGTCCCATGAACATTGTGTCTCATCTTGTTTTATATATTGCAACACAAAACATAAAACATTATTACACCTAATAATGACAAATAGTTAGTATAAGAAAAAAAAAATCCTCCATCTTGGTGTCATCATGACTGATCCAAATAAACTCAGATATTTTATTTATCCTATGGAAGGTCATAATGAAAACAGTTCAGATTAGCCGTTTACTTTAACACATATTCATCTATATGTAGCATTTAATTTTTATTTCTTTAAACACATACAAACATTTGGATTTAGTTAATACAGTAAAAATGTACACAAATATCCAAACATGAACTTTATTTAAAAGAAAAGCCCAAACAAAGAATATGTTCACAAGGTCAAACTAAAGCAATGTGCTGTAGTTCTGCAAAACTTTAACCAGAAGGTTGACCAGAGCGGCAGCGTTTCTCTCTTCTTCACTGCGCTCCGTTCTTCGAGCCGTTCTGCTTTCACAGCTGCGAAATACCGCTTATTCTGCTGCGAAGGTTGACGAACTTCTGGCGCCGCTCATGGTTCTGCTGCTCCACACCGAGCAGCTCTGGCCGCAGACAGCATGTCCGCCGGTCCATGTTGCTGCCAGGAGTCTGCAGCGGCGTAAATCAATGCAGTCTACCGTCAATCAAAAATCGCTTCCGCACAAAACCTGGGTTGGCGCGGCTGGAACCACCCCAGATGGGGAGGAACCTGGATGGTTCGGGCTGGGTCAGAACCGGCTAAAACTGCTCTTGTGAATAAACAGCTAACAAGTGGCAAGATGTTTTACTTAGAAATAAAAATAATAAAATAAAATAAATATAAGTCCATAAATAATTATTGATTTGTTTTCTTGTTTTAAATATTTGAACTATTACCAAATGGTGATGTAGCCTTTCCTGCTCATTTTCTCATTTCACTCAACGGTTTATTTTTAACCTGTCATTCACGAGAGGACCCAAATTTGGGTCCTCTCGTGACAGAGGTGTCAAACTCCAGTCCTCAAGGGCCGCTGTCCTGCAACTTTTAGATGTGCCTCTGCTGCACCACACCTGAAAAGAATAATTAGGTCATTAGCAAGGCTCAGGAGAATCGATCTACACAGGGAGGAGGTAATTAAGCTATTTCATTCCACTGTTTTTTACCTGTGGCACATCTAAACACTGCAGGACAGCAGAGGACTGGAGTTTGACACCCTGTCATTGTGAATGACAACCTGAGACCAACAGGTTAAGCAGTTATGAGCCACATGGCAAAACATGCAGGCCTGCACAAGTTACTTGGCCTGTTGTTGCTAGGTAACCAACGAGTGAGAGAGGTCATGACACCGACCTTGCTCAGCCGTGAGGTTCTGGACCGGGGTTCAGTGACATTACTGAGCATTTTATTGGACACAATAACTATTGATACTGATGATGTGTTTAGTCATAATGATTATTGAATGATTATTCATCCTTGTCTGAGTTTGATTCCTCTCTAACAACAGGTTCTTTTTTGTGTGTAAAACAAATTCTAGTAAAAAGACAGTGATTAAAAAAAAGAAATAAGGATTTTATTTTTACACTTTTATATCTTTTTTTTTGCAGAGCAAATAAAACAAGATTCATGACCTAATATCAAAGTTTCCCTTCTGTACAGATAGATTTAATAAATGATTACTGGTTCAAGTGCCAAGTTCTGAGTTTAAAATCACAAAAATCATTTGCATCTGCGAATATGAACATTTGGGCAGTAACAGAGTGCGACAGACCTTTGTCTGTCTGTTATTTTAAAAACGATAAAGGTGTAAGTTGATGAATTTAAAAACTGTCGTTAAGGACGAGTTTGACGGAAACTTTGTCTTCAAGTGCCTCGTTCTGTCTGTAAATGTACATGGGTGTGTTGCTACCAGACCAGCTCGATTCTTCTTCACTGGTTTCTCTGCCCTCCTCCGAGATCAGATCACTGTACGAATTCACACAGACGTCGTGGTCCTGGAGCGACGGCGGGTATCGGAAACACGATCTCTCGATTCGCACAGACCGTCGAACCGGGGTGAAGAATCGGACCTCCTGCCCTTTGACCCTGACCGGTTCCTTCTGCTGACTTGCTGGGCCCCTAAGGGAGGAAAAACAATTAATAACTGAAATAATTTATGACATTTTACTGGTTAAATACATATTTATTACAACAAAAACAGTCTGCCTTCCTTTCTCTGCTCGACCAACTTTCTACACAACTCTATGGTTTCCTCATACTTTGGTTTGATTGGTTTCAGTTCCAGCACAGTGACAGTAGCGTGTCAAAGCTGAACTTTTGAAAATGTCTTTTAGTGTAATTTAGACAGTTTAATCACCATGGTTCTGGCTCAATTTGAAGTTAAACTTTGGGTTCAACTGTCTGAAGTAAAAAAAAAATAGTGAAATGTGTCAGTTTAATATAAACCAATCAAAGACTACTGCATTTATCAAAAGTCTGGGGAAAAAGGCATTTCCATGCTGATTTTTTTCCATGACTAAAAGTAAATCTAAAGCCCAACATGTAGCAGAAGCCAGTGCACACAGGCTCCACAGTGAAGAACTGTCATGGAGGCCACCTGTGAGACCACAGACTGAGTGTGTGGGGTGGAGATCCAGGACCTGACTATCAATCTGTGGAAGAATGCCAGTGGCTGAACTGGATCTACAGCACACCGCAGTTCTGAAGCGCATGCAGGGGAAGTAAACACTTCATCTGCTTGGGAGTCTCTCTTCAAAGCAGAGTCTGACATCTTACGTCATGTTGAACTTCAGTTTGAAGCTGCAGCCAGTGCTGACGCTTGGTTTTGCAGACCACCAGCTTTGCATTCGAACTGGATGCAATATGTATTCGATCCGAATACATATTGCCAGAACCAGCATGGCGTGATATTGTGTTAAATATTTGTATTTTTAAAAAAAAGTCATTATCCACAAATAAGCAAAGAATTACTGATTATGATTAAATGTGAACACACCCGGGAGTCGCAGTGATCTTGTACTTGACCACGGATGAGCCTCCTCTCTCTCCTGTGATGAGAACTCTGACAGGTTTAGGAGTCATCAGCGGGTCGTTGCCACGGTCTGGAGACGCCTCCGTGGTTGGAGAGCCATCGTCCCGTTTTTCATTTTCTTGAGGAAGAAAAAAGGGTAACACTTTATTTGGAGGGGTGTGCATAAGACTGACATGACACTGTCATGAACATAACATATCATCTATCATGAACATGAAGGGGTCTTTATGACAATTGTCATGAAGTGTCATTCGGTAAATAATGACACTTTTAATGCAAAATTGGCATTTTTAATGGACTTTGAATGAAACGTTTAGAGCAACTTTGCATTAAAAGTGTCATTATTTACCGAATGACACGTCATGACAACATTCATAAAGACTCCTTCATGTTCATGACAGGTGCTATGTTATATTTATGACAGTGTCATGTCAGTCTTATGCACACCCCTCCAAATAAAGTGTTACCGAAAAAAGGAGAAAACATTGAGGTGAAGGCAACTCACGAAAACAAAACAATCAGAGACGCTTCAATCGAGAAGTTTTTGTCACCAATAGTGACCGGTGATGTGGAGTCCTGGTCTGATGCTAGATTAAAATTTATAAAATCACCACCAGCTCAGCAACTTTTAAATGCAGTTAAATGACAGTACTGCTTTTGTTGCATTAGTGTTGGGTTGTAGCTACAGGCTGGTATCTGTTTTTTTGTGACAGTTTGTCTGAAAGGTTTTTCTTCAGGTCACCTTTGAAATGCTACTCTGACTCAGAGTTAGGCTTCACAGCGGCGCAGTTACAAGCTGCTTAGCAGCAAGAAGGCAGCAAGTTGCCTGAAAAAAAGAGCAATGCTTTATATTTGTTTTTAAAAGATTAATTTTACTTGATACATAAAGCCAGTGCTGTCTCATAAACTCATGTTTTCCTTCTACTCAATGTTTCAAGCTGAACAGTTTGCTGAAATGCTAGGCAAAAGTTAGCATGTTTTTTCTCCGTTTTGCCATCATTACTGCTGAACGCAACTCTACTTATTTGTGTGACAAACCTGTAAAATGATGTGAACTTGCTTATAAAACATTGCAGAACTGAATGCATCTAAAGCCAACAATAAAAGACCAAAATTAATTTGGTCGCTGTGTGTTCAGACAGCTGTCTGCACCCTGCTGACGGGTAGGAGCTACATGGCGCACCGGTTCGTTCATCATTTGGACTGTTGCTGTTTTTGCTGGAATGTATCTGGACCTGTTACTTCACTTCCACAGTGACTCATCACCCGTTGCCTACAGCGTGTTAGAGCCACACTATGAAAAAATAAAATAGAATAAAGTCATACTATTACGAGAATAAACTCACACTGGGATAAAGGTGTAATATTATGAAAATAAAGTTGAAATAATGCAAGAATGAAGTCATTATATTTTGAGAATAAAGTCGTAATAATACGAGAAATCATAAAATGATTAGAATTAAATCTTAATGAGAATAAAGTCATCATTTCAAGAATAAAGTCTCAATATTACAACTTTTTATATTATGATTTTATTCTCATATCTTTACAACTTTATTCTCGCCATATTATGATTTTATTCTAATATCATGACTTTATTCTCATTACAGTATATTAGAAGTTTAGTCTCATTATTCCGACTTTAATCTCCTAATGTTATGACTTTATTCTTTAAATTTCAAAGCGTAATTTCTTAGCGTTCCCTTAGCGTGATTAACATGGAAAGCCCCAAATGATATAATTTTGAAATGTTGTAGATTTTTTCGGTTATTTTCTCGTGCTGCTGTGAGCTGTCGGGATGTGAAGTCTTTTCACACATTATTCTTTTTATATATGCAACCAGCCCAGCTGTTGTATCCATGGAAACGCCATTACCTTGGATTTCGTCTTTCTTCTTCAGAATGTCAAAAACCACAGTCCGCAGTTCATCCACTGGCTGAGGAAACGGAGAAACAAAAAGGCAAAACACAAACAAGTGTTATGTCAAACTTTGTTTTATTTCAGTCAATCAAGCCATCAATTTTAGCTTTAAAGCACCCTTCATGTTGGAGGCAGCTCACTGGAAATTCATAATAAAGGGTATTTCTGAACTGGGTTTGACCCATCCACAGTCTGCAGGTGTGAAGTAACTGAAACTGGTGGGATTCTCCCTTTTTCTCACCTCTTTGTAAGAGGGCTGGTGGATATTAAAAGCGATGTACTTTAATCTTGTCTTCACGTCCCTGGACGAGCCAGAGGAGTCATTGCTATATTTTTTGCTTAATTTCTTAATAAAATAATAATCAAAATGCATTTTGATTCATTCTTGATTGACTCAGTGTTTCACCTTAGGTCAGACTTAGTTATTTCCTTAACACAAGCGATTAGATCGATGGTGAGCCTTAAACCATTAAAAACTGCTTTGTAACGATTGTGAATTTGAACATATTAATGTGTTTCATATTACATGCTGTCAAACTCCAGTCCTGAGGGCCGCTGCACTGCAACTTTTAGATGTGGCTCTGCTGCACCACCTGAATAGAATAATTAGGTCATTAAGGCTCTGGAGAGCTGATCTACACAAGGAGGAGGTAATGAAGCCGTTGCGTTCCAGTCTTTTGTACCTGTGGCACATCTAAAAACTACAGGACAGCAGAGGACTGGAGTTTGACTCCCCTACCGTGGATAGAAACTAGGAAATTGTAAATGTTGCCGTGCAGACCATGGAGAGTTGAAGCACTATCCTAAAGTCTGAAAACAAAACAGTTATTTTGTTTGTGACAAATTTAAAAAAAAGCAGAATGAAGGACTTTTTGCAAGACAAATTTAATCTATTAAGTTTATTTTAGAGTAATATCGAAATCCTGTGTTCTTGTGAATTCAACATCGTCTCTTGCCTTGTGGGTTTCGTTACACCGCAGACATGAGCAAAGTTTCATGTCAATACTTGCACGCGAAACGGCTCTTATTCACTGATCCTTTCTACCACCACAAGCATCTGAGGGCTGCGTTTAACAATAGTCAGCTTACTGTTGCAAATTTTGTAACTTTTTTGCTATAATTACTACAGAAGCAAATAGGTATAAACCAAATTAATCAGGCATCTAAATATCAGAGACTGACCAGAAAATGGATGGTTTATCCAGAAAACAGTGGATAATGGTAGGGAAACGTTGCAGTAATTGAATGTAACTGCGGATAAAGCATCCAAGCTCAAAATAAATTGATGCCACTGACGATGGAAAACATCTATAGCCGGTCAGATGATAATGTGCTCCAGTCACAATTACCTATCCAAACATTACTGTTTTCTTCCAGTGAGAGTGAAATATGCTGCTCACCTCCAACACAACTCGAACAGCCTCTTCAAACATGGGCAGCACGTCCAAGTTTCCCTCTTGCTCCATCAGCCGGGCTCGACAGATCCAGTACTTGGCGAACTTCTGAGCCACCACCGGCAGCCGTGAGAGGACGTCCTCCACCCGGTCAGCAGGGCAGCCCTGACCACATGGACCAGACATTGAAGCTAAACTGTAGGTCAGGTTTTCTTCCATTTTTCTTCTGTTAAATTAATTTGAACAAACCAATTCCAGGCCTCTACACATTAAAAAGTGATATTCATTACTTTGCTTCCTTTAAATGATGTCTATCCTCGCTAGATTATTCTTATTATTGGTGTTTATCACATGACTTATGATGAAATTACAGCTGCTTATGGGAAAAACAACAAGAGCTGCAGTGAAGGTTTGTTTTAGTTATTGATTATTCTGATGGTTAATTGAATCATTGGATTAAAAATTCACTTTCTACAGATTTTTCATTTAGCCACTTGAGTCATTCTTATACAATATTGAAAATGCATTAGCAAATGCAAATATATAATTCAATTTAATTACCTAAAATGTGTATTCCTTTAGAGAACATTTGATCATTTGTAGCAAACGATGCATTTACAGTTAAAAAATATATATTTAGACATCAACATGTGAAAAGCTCAGCCCTTTTTATTGGACTTATCAATATGCCCGATCTGTTGATTATTGCTTTATTAATGATTGGATAACAAAAGGTGCTTAATTTCAAATAAACAGAATTTGAACCAGATGTAACTGCCACTTGATGAACTCTGGGTAAAATTTATTCACAAGGTTTTTTTTTTATCTTAAATGCAAAATGTAAATATTTTTTGTACAGGTTTGCTTTTATTACAGCTCTGAATATGTTGTTCTTTCAGCAAATGGCCTTTGAGTCTAAACCCTCCAGTTAACGATTAACAGATTGCCGAAAAAGTAAATTATTTCAATAAATGACTCAGGATAAATCACTTCAGCCTTAGAGTCTACCTAAAATAAAAATAAATAAATAAAAAATGAACAAAAAGATGCCCACCAGTTCCCTCTGTTTACCTCGGCGAGCAACTTGATGCAGTCCTCCAGGGAGCGGTCCACGGCACAGACGACAGAGTGGGCTTCGTCCTCCAGCTCCATGGAAGCCCAGAAGGGCTGAGGAACCGACACAGTGCGTGTGGCCGGCGCTTTCACTGGCATCGGAGGACGTTTGTAGGAAATCCCCTTCGATTCTCGCCATTCTTGGAGTTTCCTCCTGACAACCAAATGTAAAACAATTCCTAGCTAAATATTTAACTCCACATTTTAACCTTTTTTCAAACAAATAGAAGGAGTGCTACATTTGGCTTACATCCTCTCCTCCTGCGCAGCAGTCAGTTTCTTTATTTCAGTCTGTGGAGCAGTTTTAACCGTGACCTTTGGCGTCTTGGTGGCTGCGGCCCGGCCCAGCAGGCTGATGGACCTGGAAGGCTGCGGTGCGGTTCGGTACCCCCGCGCAGCAGCTGTACATTTTGTAGCCACATGCACTGAAGGAATATTTCTAGATGTTTTCTGTATGTTTTGTGTCTCTCTGTTCGTCTTCGTTTCCCTTCCATCTTTAGACCAAACTCTCTCATCTGTCTTGACGGCTGTCGAGCTGCGTTTGACTGATGGCCTTGAGGATGCTGGGGCATCAGCTTTTACAGACTGAGTGTTTTTCTTTACTTGAGTTTTAGATGTGTGAGCAGACTGCCCTGCTCTTTTACTGGTTAACACGCTCTGCTCTGGTTTGACAGTTTTGCATTTGGAAGGCTCAGCTGAGCGAAGTCCAGTCCATAACTGGCTCCTTCCAGTTGGTTGTGTTTGTGTAACAGGAAGCGGTTTAGGTTTAGGTTTATTCTGAGCTTCGGCTTTACTCCCAACTCTTGAATTTGTAGGAATCACCAGAGCCGGCCTCTGAGAAGCAGAGGCCGATGACATTCTGCTGGATTGCCCTTTGCTCTTTGGATTTTTAGCAGTGGAGGAAGTGAACGTCTGACGCTTTGAGCCAGGTGGATGTGATGTGTTTGATTTTGGATTCCTCGGCTGGATCACTGCAGGTACAAGCCCCGTTTTAGTCTTAACGAGCGGGCCAGTACTAATCCGACTGCTCACCATTTCCAGTGGGCATAACGTGGCCCGACTTGAGGTTATGCTTGATTTGGGTTCTGACTTTGCTGCATGTGTACAACATCCATTTAACTGCACCTTGCTCAGGTTTCGACTCCCCGTGTTAGGCTGATTTTTCTGAGTTGCAGCTGGGGTGAAACTGGATTTGGAAGACAGTACGGTGTATGTTTTCCTGAGCAGGGGATTTTGATAAACTTTTATCTGTGCTGACACGCTGCTGGATGATGAGCAAATGGCAGTTTGTTTTCCATTTGTCACATTTACTTTGTCAGAGACAACGAGTGCTCTTCTTTTGGGAGGATCCTGACTGCGCTGAGGCACCAACGTTTTATCTTTTGAATCGTGCCACCTCATCCTGTCGGGTGGAGCTTTGTTTTCTTTTCCCATAGCAACCTGTGAAAAATAAATAACTTAATAACTTATTTTTCAGCACGTACACCATCCAGTTGATCTCTGCAATGGCTTTGTTGGTGATGACACATTAATTAACCAGAAAAAACAAGAACAGTAACAGTAAACATACACATTTCTAATGAAGTACCATGAATGATCAGGGATTCCTGAAACACTGGAAACAGCACTTTATTCAGGTTTACTAACCTGAACAACACATTTAAAGTAATAAATGTCTAAACCACAAGTCACTACAATTAGCAGAAACATTTTAATTGTGGAAAAAAGGCAATACAATACACTAATTTTACCTGTTTTTGTGAATGTTACAAGTATATTTGTTATCTATATTTGATAGTTATTATTGTTGTTCGGGCGGCATGATCAACATACTATCCAACAATTATTGCATTCCCAACACTCTTTTGCAATATGAATATTGCACACTGATAATGTGATGATTATATATGTTGGTGTCATATTATTGTGCAGTCCTAGTTTAAATGAAAACTTCAGAATGCTTGAGTTTATTGACACTCCATTCTGAGGGAAAGTAAATTAAAAATTTTTCCTGTTTGCTAATACCCTTGAGTTAATTATAGCACTTACGCAAGAACACACCTTACCTTCAGAGAGGTTTTGGCAGACATTTGATTGCGAGAATCCCTGGGAAGGGATTGCCTGAAGAGAAAAACAGCAATTAAAGGGCCTCTGGCATTACAACTCACTGCAACATTTTTGGCATTCCAACTTTTACACTTACAGGACGTTTGGAGGTTTCGGCTTTCCTTTTGCTGCCAAGTATTCCATCAGCTTCTGTTTCCGCAACTCTGTGACGCAAAGGCAAAAGTCTGGTTATTTTAAAACAATACAGCTCCAAACTTTACTTTGAAAATGGATGTTTACTGATAGCCTTAAAATAATTTGGGCTTAAAATCTCATCACTTAACGAGCTTATGTTTGTCACAGCTCCTCCTACCTGAATAACTTTAAACTGTGTTAAAGGGTTGGATCTCTGCATGGAGCATTACTTCCACAAATCTCTGGGACATTTGAGGGAATGAATGCTCCTCAAGTGAAAAAAATGTTCTCAAAATTTGGCACATTCCTCAAAATTTTCAGACTACGAAGAGATTTAATTAATGAATTTATTCGACAATTATGACATTTATCTGAAGTAGTCTTTTTAGACTTTAATTGTTAGAGATGCTGTGGGTAAAATAAGTTTTAAAACCATCATCAGTTATATTTCTAATGTAAACTTTCCAATATAATTAATAACAAATATTGGTAACAGCTGAAGCAATCCATACATACAAAGAAATTAAAGCAACTTGGTCCACAAATGATAAACTTGATGAAGTTATAGGTCAGAAAATTAGGATAAGAACAGAATATGTGAAGAAAAACATAATCAAAAAGTTACTGAAAATAGGAATAGCAGCTTGAACCTACAAGAGAGGAAAATAAGTTTTTCTGACAGTATAAGACAGGCAATTATATTATACAGACATCATAACATATTGTACAAACATGATAAACATGAGACTGATAAACATGATCAATAAATCACATATCCATTAAAAATAGTAGGTGGGTTCTGATGTGGAATAAATGCAAACCCTGCAGTGTAGCTGTCTTTGTTATGCGTTTCCACAAACAGATTAGGGTCACAAAAACATATAAAAATATTTTATGAATATTTATGACGCATAAAATAATCCAGGTCAAATTTGATGATTCATAATGCCGTTTTTAAAACAGGACCAACTTCAATTGTTTTTAAAGTGGACTTAATCAAAAACAGTGAAATAGTCCTTTACTCAATGCTCACATAGAAGCTAACAGTGAACTGCTAATTCACTGTAGACTTTGTTACTGGTTAGTTCGTTTAGCATTGTACTAACTTGTTTATTTCAGTATTAGTATGGAACAAACTCACATCTAAAAAGAACCATCGTTTCAGACTTTGAGTGAATCCAAACAAACACAAAGAAGAAAACAATAAGGTAACGTGTCAGTTATTTCAGCTAACGTTCACTAGCTATCTACTAGCCAAAACAAGCCGAAACAGATGCATAAATTAGACGTTTTTACAAATTAAACCTGCCAACCTTTTCTGGAAAGCAACGGTGCCGACTCACTCTCTTCCATATTTACAAATGTTAACTTCCTTATTTCCACTTTACTAAAACTTTTAAGAGTTTAGTTTCAGAAGCGCAGAATAGTCAGACGTTAAACTGTGTCCATAACAACTGAGCTCGCGCATCCGTATTTGAAACTACCGCGAGTGTTCTCCTCCTCTTCACTGATTGGACAGTTTGAACGTTTGAATTAAAAAAAATAGTGCCAAGGACAATACGCTTGCGCATAAATATTGTGCTGATTGGGGGAAAGATGTAAACAAACCACGAAACTAAATCTAAACTAAATCCAAAATCCCATAAACGACAGACGTTTATGGGATTTTGGATTTTTGCTCCGGAATAAAAAAACTTAACACATACATACTTTATTTAGTTAACATGTTATAAAGGCAATTACGATGAAAAACATTCTGTGCAAAATTTGGGAGTCTTTGTTATAACAAACGCTATCTGGTTCTAGCCTCTGATAGATAATATTTGTCAAGGTTCATGAAATAAAAATCTGATAAAAATGAGACACACAAAGCAAGATCTACAGAGTTCAATTAAATTGCATTTTATGGATATAAGTCAGCTGAACAATTAAACAAATGTGATTCAATATATACAAATACAAAATGTAGAGTAATGATCATGTAAAATGGATAAAGATTATTTAATAATTTTTGGTTGTGCATGAACTGATGCTGCTGTATATAGTGCAATGCAAAAGTACTCATACCTCTTCTATTTGTATCACAGTTAAACGGATAGACTATAGCAAATCAGCAAATAATACATTATTTTTAAAATTTGTATTAAATTGATCATCTAAAAAGTCTGCATTTGTATAATTAGTGCATTTATTGCTTTCTAATAGTACATGGAGATGTTGTGTGACTTCATTATATCTCTGCCACTATGTTTAAGTAACAACTTTCTTGAATTAAAGGCTAACTATTCATCTTTTTACTTTTTGTCATATTACCTTTTCACAGACACTAAATAATGCTCTTCTTCTGGAGAGTCCTGACTAAGCTGATCAAACTTTGACCTTTGAAACCTGTCATCTTAATTTGTCAGGAGGAGCTTTTTCTTTCTACTTTACAATCGGCAGTGGAAAACATTCTCTTTTGTATTTATTTTTCTGCACGTACTCTATTCCATTTGTCGCCGCAGCATTTTTATGAAGTTGATGACACATTAATAAGCTATTACCATGTCAAAACCATTGTCAACAGAAATGGTTAGTTCAACTGTCTAAAATGTCACTTTTCATTGGCACTTCCTCCTGTGAATTTATTTATAGCATTTTAGTTATTAATAGCCTTTTTTAGTAATTGATTCACTGACAGCACTGACAAAAGCCCTGCCTTTGTGACGTTCAAATAACGTCATGCAACTCATGAGAGGATTCCCTGAAGGTTAACCGCTGGCATTTCAACAAACAGATGATAAACCACAGTGATTTTTCAGGTCTCCTCATAGAGATTGTTGGCTAACAGTTGGATGTTTCCTTTGGCAGCTAGTTTCTGTTTTGGTGCCACCTTCACCAGCGTTGTGAAGAAGTTAGATGACATGTTTGTGTGTGTGTGTGTGTGTGTGTGTGTGTGTGTGTGTGTGTGTGTGTTGAGTTCACTTTTCTGAGAAGCAAAAGACAATGTCCAGTTTACGTTTTATTTTTTTATATATGGAACCTCAAGTGAATCCAGCAGTGCCAGGCATTGAATCATAAATACAGATAAAAGTCAGGAAAACCCTTAGAATGAGGCATGAGAGGCAGAACCAGGCAGAACCACCAGTAAACCTGCAGGATTCTGATAGGAACATCTGGACCAATCTGATCTCTGATTTATGATGGAGTTTGGTTATTAAGGGCTTCAAATGTGAGAAAGAGAATTTTAAATTCTGTTCTGAATTTATGAAGGAAAGTAAGTAAGGAATACAAAACAACAAACTAAAGTAGTTCTTTGCATCTAGGATGAGGGAAACCAAAATGTTTTTAATCTAACAGAGGTATTTCAAAGCTACAGAAAAGTTCAAGTTGATTTAACAGCAAGAGACAAGGTGTTTAAACATTGTTTTTTTAAGATAACAATTACATCATTCTTGTTGCTTTAATTGTAATGCTGCTATTTATATTACTATATTACTATGTTATTAAATATTTATATTTATATCATATTTTCAAGTTATAGTATCTAATTTCAAATTACAAGAACTATAACAAAAGGCATTTATTCAACTCTTGGAGATATGACAAAATTAACTAACTACTATAAGTTTATCTTTCACAAGCTCCCACATTTAAGTTTGAAATTTAAAACTTGCAAAAAGTAGATGTTAGTAGACAACTAATTGTGGGTCAAATATTAGTGCAGATTTAATATTCTCCTACTGTCAAAAAAATGTAGAATGTCTCCGTTTCTAAAATCAGGCCTGTTTGTGTTCGCAGTTTTGCAACCTTTTGAAATTTCTCATCTTGTTTGTCACCGCCTGGAAAGTTTGGGAATGTGCTTTATCAGACCAGCCAAGGTAAACTACATAACTGAAATCTGCTGCCATCTAGCGGCAGCTTCTTGACATGCACAATAACTGATCACCGTCTGTTGCACAGATTAATATCCTTTTAATTCATTTA
>NW_015116332.1:0-462 GCF_001443285.1 Poecilia latipinna | reverse complement strand
TTGGAATTGTAATGATTTATTTTTTGAAAACAAAATGTTTTGTTTAAAAAGCTTTGTTTTAAATTAAATAACTAATTTTTGTCTCGTGAACTTAAAAAGTTATTTGCCAAACATAAACTTTTATTTGCACACATCAGAAATCTTTTGTTGCGATTTTGGGTCCTACCCATGACGTTATGTGAGAATCACAAGCAAAACTTTGAGTCAAACAAAAACTTTGAATATCAAGAAAATATTTCTGACATGCACAAATAAGTTTGTTTTGCAAAAAAAAAAATCACTTCATGACACAAATGTGTGATTTAAATGTTTAAAAAAGTTTTAAGCAAAACTCAGTAGGCTTTTCTCATGGTGACATGCATTAACAATTCAATTTTTGCTTTTGTTTTTTTCTTTTTTTCTGCAGTTCCACCTTAAAGTTTGATGCAGCTCTGCTTTCCTGAATGGACCATCTTCATCTCC
>NW_015116331.1:38769-39473 GCF_001443285.1 Poecilia latipinna | reverse complement strand
TGTTAGATAACTGGTTTAACCAAACCACTGTTACATATGGGATTAGTGTTGCCATTTCAAATGAAGCTTACTGAAAGTTTCAAAATAAAAGCCTTGACAATTTTTACATCATGTAAAAATTTTTGTGTTAGATAACTGGTTTAACCAAACCACTGTTACACATGGGATTAGTGTTGCCATTTCAAATGAAGCTTACTGAAAGTTTCAAAATAAAAGCCTGCATACTCCCCTCACGTCAGTGCACCGCCGCAGGCGGTGCAAAAATCTTATTCTTCTTCTATGTTTTTTTTCTCAGGATAGTGAACATTAACATTAGCACAAACATTAGCATTTCACTGCCACCCACTAGTGCACTTCCTTGCACGCATTTGACCTAAAATAAGCTTTTAGCCAATTTATTTACTTATTAGCCATGTTTAGAATACTGATTGGACTGAGTCAATGGGTGACAACATGGTAGTGATACCCCACATTCTACTGATACCATTCATGCTATTATTAGCATTTTGGCTAATTTTACCGTATGCAACATACTGAATGGTACAAATACACATGCTTCTGGCTCTCCACAGGTTATTGACTACATTGAAGCTTTCTTTAGCATTAGAAATGTTCTAGTTTTGAGATATTATCTATCAGTGATGGTATCGCTGTCTCATTAAAATAACGAGATAGCATCACTATCTCATTATATTGAGATACTA
>NW_015116331.1:9109-35967 GCF_001443285.1 Poecilia latipinna | reverse complement strand
TTTCAAAATAAAAGCCTTGACACTTTTTACATCATGTAATTGCTCTTTTTTGTGTGTTAGATAACTGGTTTAACCAAACCACTGTTACACATGGGATTAGTGTTGCCATTTCAAATGAAGCTTACTGAAAGTTTCAAAATAAAAGCCTGCATACTCCCCTCATGTCAGTGCACCGCCGCAGGCGGTGCAAAAATATTATTCTTCTTTTATGTTTTTTTTCTCACGATAGTGAACTGCCTTGCAAACATTAGCATTTCACTGCCACCCACTAGTGCACTTCCTTGCACGCATTAGCATTTTACCTAAAATAAGCTTTTAGCCAATTTATTTACTTATTAGCCATGTTTAGAATACTGATTGGACTGAGTCAATGGGTGACAACATGGTAGTGATACCCCACATTCTACTGATACCATTCATGCTATTATTAGCATTTTGGCTAATTTTACCGTATGCAACATACTGAATGGTACAAGTACAGCTTAGTCCACATGCTTCTGACTCTCCACAGGTTATTGACTACATTGAAGCTTCCTGTAGCATTAAGGCTAATTTTTAGCATCGGAACGCTGGGTCCAAACCGACGGGCACACTTTGGCAGGCCCCTTAAAATTTCTGCCGGAATTTTCTAGTTTACAAAATAGGACTTTGTTCTGTCCTGACAGAGATGTGGAGCATCCTGGGAATTTTTTCCATGGATAAAAATCCTATAGTATAATTGTCCAGTTTTTGAATGTTAGAGAAGTTACAATTATTTTAGCCTGAAGAAGCAGGAAGTTGTGAAGTTGGTTTAAAGATAGCAAAAATTATATGTAGACCAGCTACAATCTGAGAGACAGTTTTGCTTCTCTTCCAGATTAACTGAGCGACTTTGATGGCCGCTGGAGGAGTCAGATTTCATGGTTCACAGACCTTTTTCTTCCTAGATCAAATGTCTACATATTGATTAAGATCATTACTGCATTTCTGGATTGCAGTAAAATGCTTTGAGCACATCATCACGAACTTCACAGCATTCTCTCTAACTGCCGAACATCCCAATTAAAACGGGTCCATAGACGGTCTGTTGTTCTGCACACTTTATTCTGCTGCCTGGAGAGAAACGCATGCAGACTTTAAATACGGCTCAACATTTTATATAATTCTATCCAAACTTCCCATGAAACTTCAAGATCTGGATATCAGTGCCTTTCTATGAAACTGAGCTCCTTAAGATGCAGAAAAAGAGTTTGTAGGATCACAAATGCCATTTCATCTCTACTACATATGAACTGTGGTACTCCTCAGGGATGTGTGCTATCTCCATGCAGCACTTTCTGATTAGCTACCATTTTACAAACAAAATTATAAATGTGCACAATAAACCCAACAATGTCTTGATGTTTAAATTAAATTAAAAGAATCTGCAATGGTTTTATGGTTGTTTTTTTAACGAGAATTAAAAACATTTTTCATGTCCGTGATGATTTTGAGTAAAAATGTTCTCAGCAGATTTGAACTAAGTGACATTTTTTCATGCCCCTGGTTTTATTCAAAGTCTTATTTGTCTGTTTTGTTCTTGTCATCATTACAATCAAAATTTTATTAATGCTATCACCGCAGATTTACTCACCCTTCTTCTTGAACATGCTGGATGGAAAAAATGTTCCTGTTATTTAAAGAAGAGATTTGTTATTTCTTCTGTCAAACATTTTGTTTACTGCTGACAATAGAACATTTCAGCCAAATTCTGATTCAATATTAGTGAGCATAAAATGTTTTCTTTTACTCAAGTAGCAACATTTAGTAGTGATGAACACCCATCTGCTTAAAGCGGCTCTGGAGAACACATTAGTCTCCGTTGACTCCAACACTCTGCCGTTTCAGATCCATCCTTCCCCATCATCCCTCACCCCCCCCTCACCCTCCTGCTGTCTCCCTCTGTCCATCTTCTCATTAATCATGCTTCACCTTTCTGTTAACTCTCGTCCTCTTACAGCCCCCAGAGGAACCTGGAAATGTCAGCAGACCTCAACAAGGACACGTCAGTGAAGACAAGGTCAACCGGGGCCAGAACCGCAGGATATTTAGGTCTACTTCCTTTTCTTTTTAAAAAAAATAATTTTATTGACACAGGTCAATGGGTTCACATTCAATAAAATGCTCATCGAACGGATTTAAAAAGAAAAACATTTTGCATCATGGTTCAGTGACTGGTTTAGTGTAGCAATGGCAAACAAACTTTAAAAGAGAACCTGGGGTGTCCAAGATGTGGTTCTGGGGCCATTTGCAGTCGCTGGATTGATTTTGTAATTACAGTTTTGCAATTCAAAAATGTATAATTTGGCCAGCCAGCAGAGGGGATTGATGAGGATGGAGACTTTTTTTTATCATTTCTCATTCTGGTAAAATTATTGCAGATGGATTAAAAATGTTGAACATTGGAAAATGATTTGTCTTTGAAGAATAACATTTACAGCATTCTCTTTCATTTTTTAGTAAATAGGATTATATCTATCAGGTGACTTTTACTCAAAAATTTGGGTGCACCCATACCTGTTTTTAATCAACTTATTAGACTTAAAGAATAAAGAAAGCATTTTGAAACAAAGAATGACTCAAATTCTGTTTTCATTGCCGAAATTAGACAAAATCTTTAATTTGAGCTCAGAATAGTAAACTGTAGACCATTCTTTTAATACAACAAATATGCAGAACCCCTTTAAAGTATTGTCTCTACTATGACTTGCACATACATTTCCCAATAACAATGAACTTTCTTTGTTTAGTTAAAATATTGCATACATAGTGTACTGTTAAGTAAAAAATACACAAGGGTTTGGTCCTTGTGACACAGTTTGAACACCACTGATCCAAACTGTCAAAAAAACATGAACAAAGGCATTTTATACCGTAACCAATTGAGAGAAGTTGACTGAGGGTTTAGCAGAAAACTCTCTGCTAAAGCATCCAGAGTCTAAGTGAGCTAAGGTAAGCTATTAACAGAATATTGATAGTGTTGAGAGGATTTATAGCTCTACTCAGGTTTCCTGTAAGTCTAATAAATTCTTCTCTCCTTTCCCACTCCAAGAATCCTCTAACAGAGGCTTAGACTGTAAGATTGATTCAAAGAGATTTTGTTTACCGATACCAAAACATACAGATTAATGAACCTAAACTAAGCACATTTATTTAGAGTTGAACACTAGAGCTGCCTTGAGCAGTGCTCTGTGATTTACATGTTTCCTTTCCTCTGATACAAGCCATCCGTCCATCCATCCATCCGTCCATCCATCCATCCGTCACATTAAAGCACTGTGATTGTTTTTTTTTTTTCCTGAAAGAATGGTTCCACTTTCCATAAATTGAACACTTTGTCTCTGACCAAACAATGCTGCAGACATTTTTGATGTGATAATACACCTGCATCAACAAAGCTACGTTTTTAAAATGAAAACCCTCTAAATATATTGAGTAAATTTCTGAAATGAGAAAGTAATATGCTATCTTTATGGAGAATAATGGAGACAGATTAAATTGATCAAATTAAATTGTTTGTTTCAGTTCTACAGTTGGTTTAGACAGTGAATATGTGATGATCTTTAAATTCTCTATTTTATTTCTGTTTTTAACATCTCCTTGTTTATTTTCCTTTAGGTCTTGCCATATTCCATGTATTCATTGATCACTTTTAGTTTGCTTATTCTCCTACTTTTGAGCTTTGGTGACATGTTGTCCAATTAATTGTTTTCTGGTAAATCTTCTTGCCACAAGTCCAGTAATTTTAATGTTTTGATCCTTCGGAAACCTTTTCTAATTCATTTTGCCTTGTTAAATTTGAAGTTTATCCTAAAATTGTGTCTGGATTGTTGGACAGAGTTTCTCCTGAAAGGTTTGTTCCAACTCTTTAGTCATGGAAGTCTTTTTGGGCAAAATAGTGAGTAATAACTCTCCGTTGGATGAGAAGCAACTCCACACATGCTTGTATAAGAATGAGTCACTGTTGACATAATTCAGGAGTCGTTTCAGCTCTCACCTTTTCTTCTGTGGAGAAATGTTTTACCAACCGTTCCAAACAATCCAAATAAGATTCATGTGAATAAATAACTGTACTTTAGTCTTCTGCTGTCCATCTTGTGCTTTCTGCAAAAAAAAAATCTCTGTCCTGATGTTATTTTTGGAGAAAAGTAGCTTCTTTGCTACACACTTGCACCCACCTGCTGTCAGGTTTTCAGCTATTTTGCTCATGATATTACAATATGGAAATGAAGTCAGCCAGTGTGTAAGCCAGCAAAGTGCTTTTCAATGACCTACTAAGCAGCTAAGATTGTTACAAAGAAATTAAAATTACGTGTACAGTGGTCAAATTAAAATTAAACATTGAATTACAACAAATGCAACAAGACGTAGCAGCAGCAACTACTGAGGTTTCAATCTTCACAGTGAGGCACAGATTAAATGTTGTAGGCTTCCAGACTCGCACCACGACTGAGACAAAATCACAAGAGAAGTCTGCTCCTGTTTGCTCACAATATAAATAAGCCAGAGGGATGGGAATTCAGTTCTGTGGAATAGAGAATCAAAACTGAAACTTTTGTGCTGCATGAATCAGCAGCATGTGTGGAAGGATAGACTGAAAAGAACAGCAGCCTGGGAAGTTTGGCTTTGTTTCCTCTGGAGCTGGAAACTTGCAGATTCAATAGAGATTCAGTCAAATATCCAGAAATCCTACAAAACTTCCTGTTCAGTATGAGGAAGATGAAGCTTTGGCTTCATGAGTCTTCAAACAGGACAATGATCACCAAGGTTTACGAAGTCTTTGAAGACTCATCTGATCCAATTCATTTATTAAACCCATGTAAAAACAAATGGTTGACTAAAGTGCTGTGCATTAAGAATATAAAAAAACTAATAAAAAAATATGTTGGACAACACAATAGCTCACATAAAAGAACAAAAATATCATGCTGTGTTGAACAACAAGGAAAAAGGATGAGCCATCCAAAAGGAAAACGTCCAATCACCTCTGAGCTTCAGCTGCTCAGTTGATTTTAAAGACCATGGGGGAAAGTAAGGGTGAAGACACTAGGACATTTAAAAACAAATGAAAGAATATTAAAATCAATTCTGTTGTTCAAAGAAACCAGTAAAGAGCAACCAGTACAGGAATGATTCGTCCTCACAGCTGTGATCCAGTTAGAAGATGAGCAGCTGGATTTTGTAAAAAGCTGTAGGCGTAGAGGCCAGTCTGTCTGACCCCGAAATACACTGCATTACAATAACCAAGGTGTTGGATAATTAAAATGTGAATGATGTCTTCAAAAGTAATTTTAACCCAATTAAAATTCTGTGGTTGGTTGGAGAGCACAAACTGGAGAATATGAATCAAGTAGATGCCGTTGCTGGCACTAAGATTCTCACTGTGAATTTCACTCAGCCTGTCATAAAAGCAGAAGAATGCCCCTCTAAATACTAAAGATGTTGTTCTTTGATAAGTTCCCAGCAGGGATAAATAATTGTAGGTGCAATCATGCAACGTGGCCAAAAAGATCAAAGCTGCAAAGTCTGCAAAATGCAAACTGCGTATCACTGCTAAAATCCCCAAGCAGGACTGTAATTTTAATGCATCGTCATGTTTTATAGATGATTTTAAAAAATAAATAAAACCTACATGTAAACCCAGAGAGATGTTTTATCTCTTATAAAATTATTGTTATTCGCTAACAAGTTCAGAAATGTAAGGAAGAAACAACTGAAACAAAGAAAACTCATGTATTTTTTTCCTCCAACCATTGTCTTGATGCAACATAGAAAAAAAGTGGAAATATTCTGTGTTAGTGCTGAGTGGAGATCCACATGAACACAATACACGTCCCCTATGTGAAGATGAACACCCGCATTACAACAATCAGCCTCAATCTGGGCCCACAAGGCCGCATTCATCAGTGAAATTGCTATGAAAAATCCGGCATTCTGAGATCTCAGGATGGAGTTCCAACAATGCAGCAGGCCTGAGACAATTATATCAGAGCTCCTGATTCTCTCATCAGTATTCTGCAGCTGACATTTCACTGCCTGCTTCATTGTCACACAAAGACACCACCAGAACCAGGATGCACTATAGGAGCTGTGTGTGTGTGTGTGTGGGTGCGTGCATTTATTTAGTACCATTTTGCACTCGTCATTTGTGAAATTTATATCAACTGAAAATGCTTTCTGGGGCAACGTAAAAAGAAAAAAATAAATCTAAACAATTCCAGACTCAATATTTGTCACAGTTTATTTTTCACTGGTTCCATTTCAGGTATAATAAAGAGTCAACAACAACAGGAAACTTTAGAGGACAAACTAAAAAGACTTCCTCTGAACATGAAACCAACTGCAGGTGGGGCAAAACTGTGGTGACAAGGAAGGCAAGAGATTAAAGATGATATTTAAAAAGCTGTTCAGAGAGAAACGAGGGGAAGCGTGGGCCTCACAACCGCTGCCCAGTCCCAGGTCTCTCTTCTTTATTCTGCCTTCCTGACTGCCTCATGTTTTAGCTTTACAGCTTTCTTTATGCTTTTCCCACAGTCCACAGTCAGGTTGACTGGACAATAGAAATTGCTTTTAGATACGTGTGTGTGCATGCATAACTATTTGTCCTGTGTGGAGCGGTGACCTGTCCATGGTCTACACTTCTGCTCCTCCAGTGAACATAGGCACCAGCCCCCCAATGTCACCCTGCAAGGATCAACAATAGAGGGATGGGTGGATTTGCACATGTGCTGCACTTTTCATATTTCACTACAGTTTGGTTGTTGACAATAACTTGCAACATAATCCAGTCCATATTTTCTGCATATTCAGACTTTCTTGATGTCTTCCTGGGGTCACTCAACCATAATATTTATGGCTGGATTCCAGTCTCTCCCCCCACTGCGTCCAGCTTAAAGTTTGTTTTATGAGAGGAGTCTGTTGAACAGATTGTATAGCATACAGCAACAACAACCATCTGTTGGTCAGTTGGTTTTATTGCAAATATATACACTTAGTAACTTATGACATAATAAAAATGTTTTTACATATTAAAATCATCATTATGTCATGATAGTATAATATAATCTCTCTCTGCAGAGAGAAACAACCCAAAAAGCCTGTGATGGGGGTCGACAAGCGCATACACTAGCTGATTGACAGCATTCAGACCCTCCTCCTGGCTCTAAGTGACAGTTAGGACTCCATAACCACATTTTCTTATGGTAGACAATAAGTAGATTTATTTACTTTACCTCATCTGTTGTCACAGCAGGTTGGAAATGTCTTCAGAAACTGTCCCACCCTCTGAGTGGAACGGGTCCAGAGCAGATGAATTAAAAATGAAACGACTAAAACTGTAAAAAGTAAGAAAATGACCTGAATGTTGTCTGGAACTCTTTCTAAACACAGTAAAGACGATAATCATGAAAGATTAAACTACTGCTCAAGAAATATAACTTTACAGCCTGTCACATATTATATTTAAAACAAAATAAAATGTAGAAGTAGTACAAGTGATTTGGACAGCTCATTTTCTAAATCCCTGAATGCAGACAAAGGAACTCTTGGATTTAGATCTGGAGTCGGTTTGTGATTGATTGCTGGTTGGGATCAGCTGGAGAAGCAGCTGATGGGTTTGAAGGCAAAGGGAGCCTCAGAGGGACATTCAGAGCAACATCCTCACAGTGAGACGAAGAGTGCAGCAGCAACAGATGTGACAGTTAAGCTGCGATGTGACCTGCCGTCCACACAAGGTTAAACAAAATGCCCAAGATGTTTTTGAAAATGTCTGTCTGATTAAACAGTCTGCCTTTTTTGTTCCTTGTATCTACGTTAAAATGTGAAATAGATGCAGTTTATTTTAGCTTACAGTAGAAACTTCACTCCTTTTTGCAGAAGAAATGGGTCGTGCTTGTGGTCCTTCTTCATTATGTTGTGGGGTTAATGTGTGAATTGAGACATTTAAAGAGAGATTCACAATGTGCACAAGTTGTACTTTGAGGAGTGTTAAAACACGTCACTCTTCTTTTTCAATACTTATTAAAGATTCCATCAACTTGGTGTAGATACTCATTAAACTGGTTCTCACTACAACAGACTTTTCAGCTTTGACTTGAGAGTTTGGGAGCCTGCAATCGTGTTGTAAAAGTTTTAAAAGCAAACTCCAGCTGCTGCGTCAGCCCCTGCTAGTCTAACAAACAGAAATAGCTGCCGCAAACGTCTTGTATTTTCTGAAATCTGTCCCCAACAGACTCTTTTTATATCACTTTGTGTCTAATTCCTCCAGAGATTCAGAGTTGTACGGTCAAGTTTATCAGATGTTTGCACTTGAACTCAATTCTTGATAATAAAACTCAGACAAATGGTTTCAGTTTAATGAGAGGTTCAAACTGTGCTGTCTTTAGATTGGAGTCAGTAATCTTTTCAATCTAAACAGACATTTCTGCCCCCCATTTTTCAAAGCCACAAAACTTATTTAAGCTTTTGAAAAAGACAACTTTTAACTTTTAAGCAAAATTTTTGTTGTGATTATGAAATAACCTATTTTAGGGTTAAATATAAATAAAAACATACAATTCTCTGTGGTGATGATATTTGTGGAAAATAATGTAATTATTTCCAATCTAATGACAAGAAAGTAGAGCTAAAACTTGTTCTGGTACTTTTAATGTCATTATGTTGTGGAAATTCAAATGCAATTATTAAAAAAATGGAAAACAGTTAAAGTCACCAGTTATTATTTCATCTGTATTTAAAATGTCCTAACACAGTTTTTCAATTTATAGTAACAAAAACTCCTTATACCATATTTTTCCCCTATGGAAGGTCCAGATAATGTTATCTGCTGAAATGCAAAATAAATGTTTGGCCATAATTACTACTGTTACATTTGGAGAGAGAAGGAACCTTTTAAGTTAATTATATTTTTCTAGTGTTTTGCTGCAGATGGAAGAGTGTACCTCTTAAAGTAGATGACATGATGATGACAGGTCATCATATTTTAAAAACTGAGGAAACTTTGCAAGACACCATCCACAAGGTGAAGAAAAACGTGTCTTCAAAATTCACCTGTCATTCCACCAGATCTGTTACAAAGTGGCTTATTGGAAAGCAAAGGTTAATTTTGTGGAGCGGTCACCACAACACCCTGTTTTAAATAAACTGTGGTATTTAATCTGCGACTTAATACCACAAGGTGACCTACAAACCTGACTCAGTTACACCAGTTTTCAGGAGGAGTGGAGCAAAATTCCTGCAAACATTTGTGAGCAGCTTGTAGGAGAATGTTTCAAACGTTTGACCAAAACTCATATAGTTTAAACGAAAAGGACAGCAAGATGATTAAAGAAATTCTATACAAAAATATCTCTCGTTATTCTGGCATTAGCACGTGGAAATGGTTTTAGTAATCCTAATTGTGCTAAAACAGAACATTTAAAGTCAGACAGTGAAAACAAACATAAATACATAAACATATATGACTGCGTGTCTATTTTTAGTTTGATGGAGTGTGTGGTTTGACAGCCACAGCTCCTTGGTAATCTGCTGCCCCCCGCTGTTCATACTTTTACTTATGTTTGAGAATTTGATCTTACCTAGATTATGGAAAGCTGGTGATATATATGTATATATACATATACTTGAACATGTCAAAGTACAGCAATGTATTTCAAAAACTCAAATTGTTTAATTTTATTGAACAAAATGTGTAGATACTGGACACGAATACATTAGCAGACCTTGGTTTTTGTTTCATACTACAGTTTCACTCCACTTTTTATACCTTCATAGAATACATATTATAAAGTCAGTATTTGTTGTAAACTCTCTGCCTGATATTTTCCCTACATCCAGACCTGACCATGCCTGCATATTTTGCAGTGTTTCTTAAAAACTGGAGAAGTCAACAAGTGGATGACAAAAAAATGTGTCAATTGTAAAGTCATGCCTTTAAGATGTTTTTTGTTTGTTTCTTTTCTTTCAGTTGATGATTTATTTCATGCTAACCCTCCTTGGGAATCACTTTGCTAATAGATATTTCCTTTCATGTCCATCATTACATTAATTCCTATAAGAAAAAGGAAATTGTGAGTCTACTTATATTTAAATAAACTAATTTAAAAACTTTTCTAGGCAATTTCCTGAAATACACAGCACACGTTTAGGATTTTCATTTGTAAAAAAAATGTTAGAAACGAGACATAATGTTCCTTTCACTTTGCAATTATAAGCCAACTCGTGCTGGTTTGTCATATAAAATCTGCCTTTTTAGCCCCGTCTCCGGCTGAGTGGGCAGAGGTAGAAGCCCTGGCTAATCCCGGTGAGATAAGGCTAAACAATGCAGGGAAAACGGAGGACGGCTCAGCTTAATTTGGATCTGAATATCGACACCAGTTTGGGCAGATGGTGGTGGCCACATGCTGAGGGGGAGCTGGTGAAAGCAACATCACCCAACAGCTGACACAACCCACCACATACAGGTGGTGACGCTATCCTCTCTCCCACACACACATACACACACAAACGGCAAATGATTTGAAATGGTGTACATTGCATAACTTAAGTGGAGGGGTTTCACTGAGAAACACCCACAATTCATGGCGGTAGCCATGGCAACACACATTAGGGCATGCATCCGCACAGAGACACACGTGTCGAATGAAGAAGGACCCATGTAAGCGCAGACGCTGGGCAGCACTGAGGCGAGGAGACAAAGCTAACAAATAGACATAGTGTCTGCAGATTCTCTGCAGCTTCTGTCAGAAGGCTCTGAGTGCCTCCCAACGGTCTGCTGATGTATACGACCTGCAACATTTACTCCATGATGTGGATCCAAAAAAATCAAAGAGGGAGCAGAGAAGATTTAGCTGAATCCTAAAAAAAAACCCACTTTTTTTTATAATCTAGTACCCTACTTTTCAACAATAAATTTAGGAAACGTTACATAACACAAAAACAAATAAGTGTCTCAGAGATAGCCCTGCATTTCAGATAAAGATGCAAAAAAAAAAACATATTGTGTGGTAGATGGCAAAAGAACTGAATATGTGACTCTCTAAAATAAATTGAAACATTTGGAAACAGCAAAAAAAGAGAAAAAAAAAAGCCAAAAACAATAATTTCTAACAAACATCATTAACACTTTGTTCATGAGTGAGCACAGTGTTAGTCTTTACACTATGCCCTGACCATTTTTTGTGTAAATAAGTCTCTTTATATATTAGGATCTGACCATAAACATGCAACATATTCCTGCCATCAAAACTGGAGACAAAACAGAAAAGCCGTTTGTGAAAAACTAAGTACTCCCATGATTTAAAGCTTTTAGCAGCCAACTGGAGAACTGCAGGAAAACTGGCAGACGTTTGAATTGTTTAGCATTTGTGAATAATCTTTCTTATCGTAGTTTTTTGTTTGAAAAAGGTCTTCAAATCCATTTACATTAATTGGTTCTGCAACACCACTTCTGATGTCGTCCTACTTTAGCACTATGATACACACTTAATCACAACCATAAACCTGAAATGTGTTTCATAGGTTCACCAGTCATCTGATTTTCCTTTGTCATTATTTTTTTGCTATGAAGTCAGTGATCATTCAATAGTTTCCTGGTTCACGCACTGTCTATAATAGTCAGGGCAGTTTTGTCGCAAGGTTTGAGCTCACTTTCCGATCACACATTAAGACACTTGAGAAGCTTTGTCAGTGAATAGGGATTAGCCTTTATTTGTGTCTGAAGGGAGAAAAAAATACCAACATATGCCATCAACGCTGTGGACTGCGCACAATACTGGTGAGGAGTCCGGCTGGAGTTGCGCTTGTAGTTCATAACAGTCAATCACGACAAGGAGAAGTTGGCTGAGAATCCACAAAGTTGAAGAAGAAATATCAAGGCTGTGTCCATTATTGTTATTATCGTTATTGTCAGTATTACCCGCATTGTCGACAGCAGCAAATTGTTGCTGCCTCCATGTGAAGAGTGGGCCTCAAACACCCGCCAGAGAAAATTGCAACACGCTCAACAACACAATTACATAGAAAAATAGCACTGTCAAAAGGTTTCTGAAAGGTGTGTGTGTGAAAGAAAATCATAAATCCCAGATATCTCAAGAAAGAACAGAAACCTTCATATGCACTTGGAAGGAGCTTTGAGATTCCTTTTTATGGGGATTTATAGTCAAAAGTTTGTGTCAGACTAGAAATATTACCTTAAAAAGAGGACAAGAAAAAGGTTTACACATACCCACTGCAGATCGAATAAAAGCTGCTGTTGGGAATCAAAGGGTGATGTGCCAAAAATCAAAACACAACATCTCCTAAAGAAAACAGGCAGAAAGCTATTTAAAAGAAATACAAGAGCAGCAATAATTACAACTGTGACTAAATCGCAGGTAGAAAAGGGTACAGTTGGTATGTGTAAATAAGAACTGGGCAGTTCTAAAGTGATTCACATCCCTACCTCTGTTAGTGTGTAACGGACCGCAGCCAGATGCCTGCCAAGCTTTGAACTTAATGCACAACATTGTGGTGCATTTGGAAAGTCTGTAACTTTTGATTCAGAAATTTTGAAATAGCATGTCAGTGTTGAAGCAAAACAAAATGTCCAAAACGTCCTTCGACTTCAAACTATTTTTATGATTATCATGTTAGAAGAATTTTATACAAGTATATTTCCATCTGGTTCCACTTTTATCTAAATAAAAAATTTCCAAACTTCTTCCGCATCTGAATAAAATGTAGAAAAAACTGTAAAAAACAGAACAGATGAAATTGCTGTAAACCTGATCGAGTGCCTGAAGGTGGTGACAGTGTCACTAACATGAAAGTGTAAAAGAATGTCTTGAAATATTTTATTCATGTTTAGTATATTTTAGTATCAGACAATAAAGATATTATTGTCGTTCAATATTTAAACGTGAGAAACTTTCTTATTTTAACAAAAACTTTGTCGTTAAAATAAGATACAGGTCTTGAATTTATCTCCCAGCTTACAGTTCCATATAAAACAAATAGGAACAACTTTTTTAAACTAAAATGCTGCTTCCGTGTCAATGGGGGTGAAAATGCAGTGGGAAGAGATTCGATATTAGCATTTTAGCATGTTAGCATTGAGCTATGACCAAGCGGGGCTTTTTTGGAGCCAGAAACAACTATTTGGATAAGATGGTGGGTCTAAAATGTAATCAGTAGAAATCTCAATGGTAGAAAGTTTGGATCTTTCAGTGTTAACATAAATGTTTTTTTTCTTTTTCACGATTACCAATACAAAGTAGCAGCACCTAGTGGTCAACTCTCATAATAAACCTTAAACCTTTATGGCGTTCCTGAATCCAGAGCTTGACAGGCATAGCAACAGTAACTGTGGGGATTCGTGAAAAGTCCTGAGGCCTGTTGTTTAACTTTCTATGAAATATTGAAGCGAGTTGGTTTTAAACTGGGCTAAACTGACAACTAAACATTAGACTACAACTTTTTCTTCAAATAAACCCTCCCAAAAATCTGGTTTTTGATTAAAGATTTTTTTGCGTCTGCTTTTATTATCATAGTTGGACAGATTTTATACCTCAGACAAAAAAAAAGAAACACCTGAGAGAAATCTTGTTTTTTTTCTGTAATATATTCAATTATGTATGTTACAACTATAATCACATAATTCAAGCATATATCGTATACACATATATATCTAGTGAATACTTTAATATTTAATAGTACAGTTGTATGGTACAGTAGCAGTAGGGTGCGTTTCTCTTTCTCATTGGGTAAAGTTTGAAGGAGAAGTATAGACAAAGTGTTTGTGTGTAAATCTATATAGGAGTTTTCATTACGTTACACAACAAAAGAAAGAAAATGTGAACTAAAAATAGGAATAAAAGACAAAGAAAATATATAGGCAGTTCAGTAATGTGTTTGAGATGTGTGTTTGCATATGTGTAAATATGATTATTGTCTGTTTGTGTGTGTGTGTGTTTGTCAGGTGGAGGATCAGGTCAGCACCATAGAAGTCCATAACAACATCACCAACAACAATAAAGATTCAAATGAGGGAGAGGACTGGGCGTGTCTGTGTGTGTGTTTGTGTCTGCATGCTGACATTTTCAGTCACAACCCTAAACCAGGACATGACTGAGGAGTAAATAGAAAACACACGTGAGCAGCTCTTCTCCTAATTAAATGCAAACCTGCCAGCAAAACACTGCTTTCTTTTTCTTTGCTCTCAAACATCTGCTCACATCCAGCTG
Organism: Poecilia latipinna; assembly: GCF_001443285.1. NCBI lineage: Eukaryota > Metazoa > Chordata > Actinopteri > Cyprinodontiformes > Poeciliidae > Poecilia > Poecilia latipinna. The sequence goes on along the minus strand of NW_015116331.1, from coordinate 21,730 downwards.
TTTGGATGGCTAATTACTTCCTGTGTTATTATTTTTTTTTCCTTTTCTCCTTCACCTTCACAAAAAAAAAGCCCTGTGATTATTAAAAGTCGGACACGGAATCAAGTAGAAGAAAACAACTCAAGTGCTCAAACCGAGCTCACAAGGAAAAAAAACGAACACTAAAGTTTCTTTAAGCTATACAGTTTTTGTTTCTTCCTCTGGTCATGCTTCTGTCTCCCTTCATTGCAAAGAAAAAAAAAATCATTACTGAGTTACCTCGCCTTGTCTGTGTGAAATACCTGATTCAACCATGATACATTCTCTGTTACACATCTTCCTCTGACTAACCCGCTCCGTAACATTGAAAATAGATCTTTTTGTTTACTAGCAATAATCAGCTGAGAGGAAAAGAGTTATATGTGGCCCCATGACTGTCCAGCTGAAATCCCCGCCCCTTCCCCAATATATAAAATGTACAAAAGATTGTCTCTAAAATCATCCTCCTTAATATCTCTGCTAATAGAAAAATATACAGTAATTATTTGTCAAAATCTCTTTGCGTTCTGGACGAAAACCCTGCATGACTTCTTTCTCCTCCTCCTCCTCCCCCACCATTTTGCTGGACTAGTTCTACCTTCCTGCCCAGTTCAAAAATATAAGATTTTTGTACTAGTTATAGAAAAACCCCATAAAACAATTACACTTCTGATCTCTCCTGGCTTGTGTCCATGCCTTGAGCTTAAAAAGTGACATTTCACTGGCATACTGTGAACTCAACACCCTGTTTGAACTGGCCAGAGCAGCAGGTCAGAATGCACTACCTGCAAAAAACGCAGTGCAACACCGGGCGCAAGCACAGCGTCGGAGGGGACGGATGCGGTGTGACCGTACAGTAGAGAGTGTGGATTCAGTGAAACAGCAAATACGAAGAGTCAAGCTGGGGGAAAGTGGCATCGCTGCACTTTTCAGTCATGGCATCCTGCTAAAACTCGACCAAACTGGCCATGTTTGCGCCTGGTGTCACACAGCGCTTACTGCAGATCTACTCCGGCTTTGCCCCCTCGCCACTTCAACTAAAGTGCTGCTGTCGTTGGGTCGTACCCTTCTCTCATCTCGTCTTCCTCTCCAGATCCTTCCCCTCTTTCGTCGTCCTCCTCCGCCTTCACAAGTCTCCGTGCCGACTCTCGTACTTGTTGATGATGTTCCTGCAGCGGCCGAGCTCCTTCCTCATGTCGGCCACTTCCTGCCGGAGGGCGGCGTTCTCCCGCTCCAGGAAGGCGGCGCGCACCGAGATCTGGTTCTCCTTCAGCCGCCGTGCGTCTCGCGAGCGCTTGGCCGCCTCGTTGTTTTTCAAACGCCTGCTCCAGTACTTCTCGTCCTGTCGGCGGCGCCGGTGTGGTATGTTGGGGTGTGTGGGGGAGAAAAGGTGAAAGGAGGACAGAAAAGAAAAAGAGGAGAGAGCGGGATGACAAGGGTCAGTCATGTGATGAGTAGAAAGATGGCAGGAAAGGAAAAAAGGCAACAACAGCTCAATGCTTACAACTGGAGAACATTTAAAGCTACGACAGCACACAAGAACAGAAGAAACGCTACAAAGTAAGACTAGTTTTTTTGTGGAGCTGCGCAATATATCGCAAATAACCTCCCAATTCTGGTTAACAGCATCCTAGACTATTCTCAGATGGAGAACGTTAGGGAACAATGACCACTGGTGACTTGTCCAGGGTGTACCCCGCCTCTCGCCCGTTGACCACTGGAGATAGGCACCAGCACCTCTCCCAACCCCAACGGGTGGAAGAAAATGGATGGATAGATGAAAATCTACATTTTCTTGAAGCTTGCCTAACTACTGGAAGATGAAGCTTGCATCAGGCAAGATTAGAAAAATGTGAACAAATGTGGAAGAATAAATATCACTACTAGGGCTGAAAATTAATGGTGATTATCAAAGTAATCATCAACTAATTTAGTGACTGATTAATCATTAACTGGAGGCTCTAAAACATGCCTTTGAAAAGATGCACAATAAAAACCCATTGTTCAATAAACCCGGAGCAAATTCCCAATCCAGCTGTACAAAGCAGACCCGCTGAGCTGCTCTGTTGAACCAATAAACCCTCTGCAGAAATCCTGCAGCAATACTGTAGTTTGAAGGTCACAGAAAAATTCTGACTTCTACTGAAGATCAAAGAAGGAGATTATTGGGCAGAGCAATAACATCAGGGCCTACAGAGCTGAAAAAACAGGTCAAACAGAAACCAAACCAGAGATTTCTGTCTGAACGATTTATGATGAGCGGATCAGCGTGGGTCCAAAAGAATTACTGCTTCCTTTACAGATCGATCTACATCTGGTTATCGTCAGGCCACGACTACAGGCAGAGAAAAAGGCACTTCTGCAACAATTATTGTGAGAATAAGAGTCACACATTACCTCAGCTGTGGTGTTTTCATATTTTCATTATTTGTTTGTTTGTTTGTTCGTTTGGTTTTGGAGATTTTCTCAAAAGGTTAAACCTCACTTAGCATAAAACATTTCCTGCCGCTGTGTCTGTTGGCGTAAAATCATGTGAAATAATTTGATTTGTGATGCGATTCACAAATACTCGGCATTTTAGTTTTGCGGTGCTGATCTTGCTCGTGAAGAGCTGCGCTGATATGAAACTCACCTTTAGGATTGACCCAATATCTTTTTTTTTTTCCATAGCTGCACACATGATTGATGAAACTAACCGCGACTGAACACGGCGAGGTGAGTGCCTTCATCTCTCCATAAATTATAAGCGCTTCAGGAGATGCAGCTGCTCTGTGCTGAACTGTGAAACCATGAGCAATTGATCACAGCTTTGCCTATTGTGCAACGAGCTGAGGACAAAATATTTTAGAGCTCTTGTCAAGAGGCATTAATACCAGCTGGACGTCACGCTCCCTAAGGTTTTTTTGGGGTTTTTTTTTAAGTTATTTCAGGACAGAGCGGTGACCTTTGTGATGATCAAGCTAAGACTTTAGATTTAGATTTTTATTTTTTTGTCTCATGTCATTTGAATCAGAAGAAAGTCCCTGAAATCATTTGATTATTGGAAGTCAACTCTTTTTTTTCTGCAAAATGTGATCAAATCATGAAATAAATGCTCTATTCAGAGTTATGTTGACATATTCATTGTGTGGTTTAGCACATAATTATAGTGTGGCATCTAAATCAACAGAGTTTGAAGCCAGTCAACCAAAAATATTTAAACTCTCCAAAATGTAAATATGAAATTACATATAATTATAAATATATCTATATTTTGCGTGGATCATAATTTGTATTTGCTGGATTGATGTACCTACAATTAAACAAGTTTCTCTCACTCCGTTTCAACAAAGAAACACTCTGCTACAGTGAACAGACAGAAGTGGATTGTGGGAGATGTAGTACCTTCTGTTCGTCTGGGACCAGCATCTTGCGAGCCTTTTTGATCATCGGCTGAGGCTTCAGCTCGTCCTCCGAGAAGCGATGCCGCCGTGGGTCAAACGCCTCCTGCCCCGGCACGCTGGACAGTGCCAGGTCTGCCGGGTCAGGGTCAAAGTTCACCATGATGTCGCTGCTGCCGTTGGAACCAGCCGGAGGCCCGGGTGGCCCTGGAGGGCAGGTGGAAGTGGGCGAGGGGTCCTGGGGCACTGACTGCCCACCTATGGAAAACAAAATATGTATTTTTGGATTTTTATTAGGTTCCTGACAGATGTGTCTGTATCCCAGGATACATATTTAATTTCATCTTCACATAATTCCAAGATTATTCACAAAAACACAAATTAAGTAGGTATTTATTTAAAAATTGGATCTTTACATCCAAATTTTTTACTCTAAGACATATTAAATGTTTCAGTGAAATAGTAAATAACTAAATTCAGTGTAACTACACCACCAAACAAAACATTATGTAAATTGTGTGCTAAGTCCTTTTAATCGCCTTCATGTTTCCACTGATGTTTGATCTGCTTTACACGCCACTGGCATACAAGGAAAACAGAAACAGCAGCTTAATTACTCGTTTGGTTGTCCACTCATCATCATCATCATCATCATCATGGAGTTTTACTTCAGCTGCAGATTAGAGTCCATCTGCTGCCAGAGTGCTGCTTCCACATGTCAGAGAGCAACAGCAGAGCTGAAGGCAAACAGGATGGAGATGATGGAGGAAAAGATCCCAACAGAGGGAAATGGGATGAGACGACCAAGAAAGAGATTTTACGATTTTGTGTCAGATGAAGCAGTTCTGTGCTGATTTGTCCATATGTTTAGAGCCATTATCATAATCCTGGTGAAAGACCCAACAACGACCCATCTTAAGCTGTCAGAAGTCTTCAGAGTGAAGTGCCCTGGTGGTTCACAGAGTTCAAAACCCTTACAACTACAAGCAAAGCAAGCCCACAGCATCACAGATCTTCCACTTAACAGTGAATGCAAAATCCTTTTCTGCATGTTCCTTATTTTCTTTGACAACTAGTCAACATAGAGTGATTGTTGCCTGAAAAGCTTCACTTTCTTCTCATCTGATGAAGGCAAGCATATTTGTGATGGAAGGACATAAAAAATGCCTCTTTACCAGTTAGCATGTAGCATCTAATGGTTGTTATGGACATTTAGTATAATATTTATTTTCTTATACTGTAAAATAAATTAACATACATCCGCCTTGTTTGTATGATTGGTTTTCTTGTCTCTCCCATTAGGAAAGATATATTAAGAAAAATGGATCATATTTATGTTACAGAAAAACAGAGTATTTACAGATCAGTCCAGGACACTCTGATCAACTTAAAAAATAAAATAAAATAAATTAGAAATTATCATAATGCTGCACTTACATTTATTTTATACGTTAAAGGCAGTTGTCGATTTATTGTTAGAAACAGGAAATTCATAGATATTTTTTCAACAAGTTCTTGGTATAATGAAAACCTCGGGGTATTGGTCTGCTTTTGGAGTTGCATAAACCAAAGCTGTACATTCTGTCCCCCAGGCTTCACCCTGAGCCTGAAATGTCCATGAAGGGGATTACCCCACAGGTCATGAACATTATGTTCCAGTTCATCTCAGAACAGCAGTAAAGAAGAAGCTCTGGCTGTTTCCTCCCCCTTTTCTCTCTGCTGTTTTCTACTTAATTATGGTTGTGTTCAATGTGTTGAACTTGCTTTTAAAATCTGTTGGGCACTTAAAACTTTTTCTTAAACAAAGTAAAAAAAATGCAATGACAAAGTTTATCCACCTGGTGTCAGTGTTGAGTCAGAAAAACTTGCCAGAGCAGAGGTCGGATTTTCTTTCTGTTCTTTGACACATTAAAAAATCTAATTTCACTTCAGATCTACAATAAGACATTAATGATCACTTGCATACAATAAAATGTTGATTCAAGAATGCATAATGTACATACATTTGAGACTATTTTAGGCCTAAAATAGTGTAGTGAGAGTACTAAATGACCAGGAATACAAAGCCTAATTAAGGCCAAATCAGCCAGTGGATCCTGCTGGTACATTATGTGCCAGTGGATGTGAAATCCTTCCATGGAGCTCTTTAGCCTGCAGCTATTCTGCTTTAGCCCATCTTTGCTTTTCTGAACGGAACGCCACAGAACCAGGAATAGTAAGTCCATTCTCAACCAAATCATTGCACTCGCTAGTTATCATGACATTTCTTTCCAATTTGTGCTAACTGGAGAAACCTTATTTTAGTGCAAGGACATATCGCCTCAATAGGGAGAAATTCAAATGTTAGCTTAGAAATCATTCGGCATTAGTCAGAAATGTATTGTGGCAACATTTGTAAGACACTTCAGAGCTCCGGGCTTTGTGCCACCATTTATAAATAGCTGCGTAAATGGTGAACAATATCAACCAAAACAGTGGTGGGAGCATCACACATAGTTTTCTGCTGCTTTTCCCGATGTGTAACCACAAAAAATATAGAAAGCTGCTTTTAATGAACATATTTCAAATATTTATCTATAGAAACTATGGGTTTTCCATCAAATTCACCTTGCTTTACTGTCTTGAGGACAGAAAGTCTTTCGTACAAACCATTTTCCGGGGCTTTTTCTGCATGCAAAGCTTTTTTTTTTTACATGAATGTCAGTCAAAGCAGCAGAACTGACACTGATTTGCTGCTTGCCACCTGCTGCTGCTGCTTGCTGTCAGTCATGTCATTATTCAGATCAGCTAAAAAATACCAACCAACCTCTGACTGACAATGCATGAAGAAAAGTGGTAGGGCTGAATGAAGTGAAGCAATTTTGTGAGAACCCCTTCTTGTAAGACGTCCAGCTGAAAACATTTACTCATTGAGTGGACATGTAAACTTTGTGAATGGTGGAGGTTTTCAGATTCGAACTCCGGCTGAACTCGGAGATAAAATCTTCTTAGTGTTATTTACATTCAGTTTGGCTCCTTCTGGACTTTGCTGATGGCTTCCTTGATGAGCACAGAAAACTGGCCCTGGTTTACACTTTTACTTCGCATCTTATACCACATTACATAATTTCAATTGGATGCAGTTTTATCCAAAGTAGAGGTTTTATTTAACTGCATAGTGACATGCAACCATCATGATTCTTCATCCTCAGCAGTAACCATGTAAAACTGATTCTTGTTTGATTTCTTACTTTTTCCCCCTCATACTTACATACACTTTTCAAATGTTTGATTAATAATTAGCTTATGGAAGGTTTTCAATACATTTTTCTAAAGAACGTCTGGCCGCTGTTTATTTAGCAGAGAAAAGTGTTGGTGTAAACTTTGAAACCGGAGCCTTTTTTTGTAGAAAAAGATTCAATATGTCTTCTTTGGCACATCATCACAGTTTACCAAAACCCTCTATACTAAACATTTGGGTGCATTTTGGGTCCATGTGACTTTTGTTTATAAGTCCTTGATTGATTACCAGTCTGCACTGAGTAGTCAAGATATCCAGAAGCAGAAAAAGTCATTTTTACCAGTGAGTACACGGCAAAGAGAACAAGCAAAGCAGAAAAGAAAATTTTTTAGACCTCCACTTAGCAAGTAGTTGATAAAAGCCTACATGACTTTTTCAACCCTGTCCTCTAGATTCTCTAAAATGTTGGTGCCTTTTTTCTGAGCTTTTGAGAAGTTACCTTCAATAGTCAAGGGTAAACTCAAAAAATGTCTAAAACTGAATTTATTCCTGTTTTTATGCGGTGTTAATTCAATAATAAAAAAAAAAATCTCAGAGCACTATACCTGAATAATGTGCAATTTATATTTTGTTACAAAGGATCAATTTAATTTGATCCTTTGCATTTGACAGCCACTTTATTAGATCTTTTTGGTATTTGATTGGACCGTCTTTGTCTTCCAAACTGCCTTAATTCTTTGTGTTGTATTTAATAACATTTCAGAAACATTCAACATAGCATCATGCAATTGGCACAGATTTGGTAGCTGAAAATCCATGATATGAATTTCCCATTCCAACACTTCCTGAAGGTGCATTACCTGCACACCATTACAGCACCAGCAGCAGCGGCATGAACCCTTGATACAGGGCAAGATGGATCCACACCATCAGGTTCACAAAGATTCTGACCCTACCAAATGGAAGTGGCAACTAAAACAGAAACTCATCAGACCAAGCAAAGGGTCCCACTGATATTGTCCAATTATGGTGAGCCTGTTGTCAAAAAAGGACAAACTAACTTCCTTTCAATGGATTTGCCATCTTTAACAGACCATTCTGCAAGGATGAGAGATACTAGTGCTTGAAAATCCCAGCAGATCATCAGATCATTATTTTTTTAAGCCTTTAAATCACATCGCTCTGTTGCTACACATATCATACATCATCTATACATTCTTTCCCGAACTACTACAACGCTAGCATACTGAAATACACTGATTCTTCAGCTCTCTGATGGCCTCTACAGGCAGCTCAGGGGCATTACAGCAACAGATCAGTCCCATGTACATCATTGGCTTTTTGTGCATTGGTCTTAGGTGGGAAAAAGGGTCTCAGTTCTGGGTTGAACATGCCTGCTGACTTGCTTTGGTATTTTTGAACAACACATCCTTTTAGTTTATTACAAAGACCCGAATGTCAAGAGAAAACCTATCAAAAAACTTAGAGCACTATAGCTCCAGAAATATTTAAAATATTAGTAAAACATCTGTATCGTTTGACGAAAAATATTAAAAAATGCATTTGCACCAACGCATAAGCTCTTTTTTTTTGCACTCTTGCCTATTAATCACAAAGAATCACTAAATATGAGGAATATATGAATCTATACATTATTTGTTCCATCTGTGAATCCTGCTGATGATTCTCTGGCAGCTGAAAGGGGCTGATTCTGGATAAGTCTGCCCATAGCCTTGTCCTAATAAAAGCCATTTTGGGTGAAAAGTTGACGCTGATCCAAGAACATGGCTTCTGCTGCTGCCGGGTAAACAGCCGCCTAACGCGGCCCCGTCTGGCTTCATTTCCTGTCTGAGAGCAGGAGGCATTTGGAGGAAGCAGCCGTTGATTCTCTCTGCTTGGATTAATTTAGCTGAGATTATGTGTTTCTCTATTTCTGCACGTCAGGCTCTTATTCATTTATAGTTCAGTGAGTAAATGATGTGAAACTAAGATTTAAATTCACCAATATCTTGCAAATGAATCTATCAGAACACAAAGGTCATGATGTCAACAAGAAAACATAAAACCTTTTCAAGGTCTTTGCCCATCTAGTGAGATAATCTTAAAGGTTTCATTCCTAGTCATGCTTAATCAAGTCAAGAAATACAAGTTAAAATCCTTCATTATTAAAACAGAGGAAGAAAGTATGAAGACACTTTCCAACAGTGTCTTCAGTCTCAGGTTTCTTCAGAAGAGCTGTATTACAGGCAGCTACAGGAGATCCTTCCTGCCCACAACAATCAGCATCTATGACAACTCTGGAGAACTTTGAGAGTCGCAACATTAATTTTTCATTTTTGAGAGCAGCAAAGTGTTTTAAAATGAAACTGAATTGAATATTGATACATCAAGACATTTTCCTTTGCTTCATTTTTAGGATTTTTTTTGTTTTTTTATTTAATTTTGAGCTGTCATTTCACTCAGATGTTTGCCAACAACATGTGAAGACATCAGCTGCCGTGGGCAGAGACGCCCACAGCAGCAGAAAATAGAGAGCCTCCGGTTTGAGAGTCAGGTGAGCAGCTCTTCCTCTTGACTAATCTCTTGTTTGATCCATTGAAAATCTCACGTGATCCACCTACATGTAAATCTGAATGCAACAAACTCACAGCTGCAAAAAAAAGGCATTTTGGCAGGAAGGTGATGCAGAAATATGTTTAAGAGAAAACACACAATCAAAGCTGGAAAAAAAACAGACTCATTCTATGTTGTCCTAAAAATAAATCAGGTTGTCATTTTCTGAATCAGCTTTCTTATGCAGTAAAAGGAAGCAAAGCTATTACAAAAAGAATGATAATCATGCTAATTATGCAAGGAGAAAGATAACAATTAACATGCAGAAATTACTGTAATTTAGCTAATTTTGTGTATCTTTTTCACTGACTTTTCACCCTTAGCAAATTCTTATTGCAGCCTTTAAAATTATATTTACAATTACTGCACTGTACTCAATTAGTTCTTCAAAAGAGTTCCCACTACAATTTAAAGCAATTACAAGAAGCAGCAAATGAAAATGTTGTGTTTTCTTTTATTGGTTAACATTAAATAAAACAGGGCTGACTTTTATTGTTTTCAGCAAAACATATTTTAATTTAGCTGTTCTTATCAGCTAGGAAGAGTTTGGACCTTGAACCTTTTCCTCTTATTTATTTTGCATTTCTACGAGAGTAGCTCTGCTCTCTGGCCGATTCCAGATTCATGAGCAGCAAACACCAATTTCATCCAGTTTGATTTGTATGTCAACCACGATCCACTCTGATTTAACACAGCACGGCTCAACGCAGCGCAATGCAATGAAATAAGATGATGCAGAGGAATGAGGCTCAAAATTGAAACAATGGGCAGTATGAGAAATCTCTCAAGAAAGAAACGTGTTTATGATTTTTGGTGAGTCAGCCATCATTATCCATGCCCACTTATCCGTGCAGGATTGCAGGAGATAGCTTGTGCCCACCTCCAGCAATCATTGGGCGAGAGGTGGGGTACACCCTACTGGTTGGGAGAACATTCAAAACCACCGAAATAAACACTCACTTCCCTGATGAAGCCCATTCTGCAAAAATAGCTATTAACAATGGGAAGATGTACAGAAATGCAGAAATAATGTCATGCCAATTGCTTTAGATAAGAGATATTGGAAAGCAAACAATTTTTCACATTTAAATTTAAACACAAAAAAATTCACTCCTCCTCCTTTCTGTGCTGCTGACTATCGGTGATCCATCCAAAGACTTAAACCAGGAAGTAACTATATCATTAAGTGTCCAATACAATATATATAAATACAGTTAGTATAGTTTTCTAATCAAACAGTCAGTCAAGCAACATGGAAAGAAAGGAGCGAACCAAGTGAGGTCCTGTTGAAAATCTATGACAGTGCAGTCATTACCTGCAGTAGAAGCTGTTTATGTCTTTGTTTAGTATCACCATAAGAGTTTCCCAAATGCTGAAGCTAACAACTAATCTGAGCTGAGCTTCTTCTTTTTCTACCATCCTAAAACATTCACAAAATGCTAATTCTGATGATGTCTGTAGAACATTTAAACCACCATCCTGACTGAGTATGATGGTGAATTTTCTAGTTTAATTTCTCTATTCTGAGTGGAAACAGAAAACCAGTCCAATTCAACATTGTTTCAGATGGAAGATTGCTATCCTCTCTCCTATGTAAATATTGACAGACTTCAACGTAATGCAAAAAAGAAAGTGGTCAAGAGTCACACTAGCATTTAAATAAACATTTTGGACAAATACGAGTGGTCTTTAGATGGTAAAGGTCCACTTTGGAAGTCTGCCAGCTCAGATAAGCCATTAGGCAAATACTAATCTGATTTTTTGTTTATTGCAGATGCGAGATGAGCTACAAACTCCAAATAAGTTATTAAATACTTATAGAAATTACCTAATTGTCCTGTTAAGCTCAGACTGTTCCACAGCCGTTACACCCGGAGGCAAAAACAGAACCACTGTGAACTGAGCGGAACGTTGTACTTTAATGTTGGGTGAGTAAATCCGGCGGGAGGTGCCTTTGTTATGCTGGTTGTGCCAAAACGTATACAACATCAAACAGAGATTCTGTTATTAATACACATGATCAGGGAATAGACACCTTTTATTTTTCACCTCTAAATATGATTGCTGGAACAGTTTCATATCAGCTTGTTTGTTTAACCCAGTTCATTTTTAACCTGTCAAGATAATGAAATTGATTTAACTAATGCTTTACAATTAAATATTTCAATTTTATTGTAATTATTTTTGTTGATTTGCCATATTCTGCAGGTCATTTCGGACCAAACATTTCTGTTGTGATATTTAAAAGCAACATATTGGCAGCCATTCAATCAGGCAAAGATGATTGAAACAGAAATGATGGAAACAATCAATTGGATATTTCACACTACATCTATGACAAAGAAACTGCCAAAGTTTCTGTTTCAGACACATTCGTAAGTCAGAAAGAATGGAGAAAGTAGAAAAGATTTCAGTGCAGAAACACAGTCCAGTAGCAGGAATCTTTGCTATTCTAATTGTGGTTTGTGCAGCAGCTAAGACAAAAGTCCTTCAGACACAGCTTTGGGCTTAGCATTACTTTTAGAAACATTTGCAACAGCATGAGTAATAATAGTCGCAGCAGACCTTGTCAGCAGCTATAATCAGATGAGGACTTTGAACAGCATTTCATTTCCTCTTTGTTTGTTTCTGTCATGGAAGATACAAAGACAAGCTGTGAACTCTGTCAGCAGCTGCTTTTCTTTTCTTTTTTTTTTCCATTTACAAGCTGGGAAGAGAACACGATGTGATATAAGGAGTGTGTTACGTGAATAGGGCTTCCCTCCCTGGAATGTAAACATTGAGCCGGGTCCACGCTCCACCGCCTCTTTATGCTTTCAAGTTAAATTCTTCTGTCTTTGGCAACTACGACAGTGTTAGGGTCATACTAAGAAAAAATAAAGAGAATTAACTAATGATATTACATGATGAAGTCAAGTAATACTACAACTTTATTCGCGAAATATTTTCTTTTTTGGCCCTAATTCTTCATCTTAGGCAACAGCCAGGATTCAGAGAGATGTTTTAATTCCAGACTTGTTAGAGATCAGACTCTTCCAGGTCAATACTGGTTTCCAGTTTTCTTTGAGGTCTGGCTTGCCTCAGATTTTCCAGATACACATAAAACTGTTTGAAGTTTGATAGCGGTAGTAGTTTGGGTTCAGCAGGAAATGATCTAATTCCATGATTTTATCCTCATTTATGCATCAAAGCACATGTCCCAGATCATTATCTGATTATTATTGCACTCACAAATATACAAAGTGCACACTGTGGGTTGGTTTGTTTATAGGCAAATAGTTGGAGTTCATTGCTTTGAGAGTTAATCAAATTTTTCAGTTTGACTTGAACGTCACAGGGTCAGCTTCAGAGTTTATTTCTCTTAAAGTATCAAATACTGAATTACTTACA